>NC_141998.1:7388812-7688812 GCF_049901715.1 Pseudonaja textilis | reverse complement strand
AACTTCCAGTGATGGAGCACTGACACCTTCTGAAGGCAGACGTTCCACTGGTTAATTGTTTTCATTGTCAGGAAATTTATCATTAGCTCTAGGTTGGATCTCTTTTTGATAAGTTTCTGTCTGTTGCTCCCCACAGTCCCTCTGGAAAAACCAGAGAAGTCATTCAGTCACATTCTCTTCTCACAGATTTGACAAAGACTTCTGACAGATTATTTGGACTGAATTCTATTTTCTTGTACCAAAATACATGGAAGTTCTTCACTGAAGATGTTCATTGCAGATCTTCATTCATTTGATGATCTTCAAAAAATTTCTTCTGCCCATGGGATTCAGTTAGGGTGAGTCAACTCCTGATTGTTTTCACTCAGAGTGGGCAGCCTTCAGCATTAAGGCCACATGCAACCCAGTCTTATGGAATGTAAACTTCTGTCTAATTTCAATTTGCAAGTCATCTAGTCTTTCCTCTTGAGGTTTCTTGTTAGCAAGAACAAACAAGGGAAGAAGTTATTAAAAAATATTGGAAAAATTGGAAAAATTAGTTTGGCAGAATCCACTCTTTTGATTTCTATGACCAATCTTCAATCAATCAACCAATCAATCAATCCTTCAGCTTCAGCCACTATTCTCATGCAAATCAGATTACTTCTATACAGTAAGATTGTTGACCAACTCTGCTGAAATGCATTGGCTCAGTTGCAGAATCTGTTAATTGAGTAGATTCAAAACCATCTTTGACATAGTCATGGCTAGTGTGCCTCACATATCATATGGGAAGAAATTTTATCAGTAACAATTCAGTGGTGGGATTCAAATTTTTTTACTATGAATTCTGTGAGTGGCTTGTTGGGCCCGGCAGGGGAAGGATACTGTAAAATCTCAATTCCCAACCCACTCCTGGGAGAAAGTTACTGCCAGTTCTCTGAACTACTCATAATTTCCGCTATCGGAACCTGCTGAATACCACCTCTGTAACAGTTCTATGCTAATAAAATCTCGACTGACAGCTTGGCATCCTATGAACGTGTTACATGCCAAGTGTCCTCAGTACCAGAGCACATAGCTAAATGGTCAAAATCACAGGCGTTGTCAACAAAAACATCTAGGGAACTGTGTCCAGTTAGGGAGCACATAACTGGGCACAGCAGTTTCTCTCAATCTCAATTCCTATTGTCATATGGGGATAATAAGTAACCGGGGGGGGGGGGAACAAATGCAAAAATGTGTCTGCTAAAAACATCAGTCTAAACATGGAGGCCAGATCCTTTATTCTAGATGCATTTTGAGTTTTCCAGGAGATGCAACCTTCACAATCATACCAAGATTTCTGCTTGGATTGGATCGGTCCATCTGTAAAATATATTACCTAAGGACTAGAGAACAAGGCAAAAGCTACAATAGCCTGCCAGAAAGCTTTCTTTTCAAAGTTAGCTTAAATCATAATGTTTGGAAGCTGCTCAAACTCCCTTCAGTATGATGTCTGGAAGAGCCTAATGCTAGAATAACAATGCTGAGTCTACATTGTACCATTATTAGAAGGATTACTGAGATAATAGATTCACATAGTCATAAATAATATGTGGCTAGCTGAACAGGCAGCACTTGAGCACATGAAATTCCTATAGCAAATTCTTAATTCTAATCCAACATGTTTACAGAGAGATCCTATAATTCATAAATTTTATGTGGCCATGCATCTTCTCCTTTTGAAAGCATCTGCTCTTTGAAGAGAATCTGGACCAAATCTTTATGGCAGATCCATTCCTTGATTTGGGCTAGAATATCTAGAACATCGTAAATATTATAGGGGTAATGTAAGAAACAGACTACCTATGTAGACAAAAGAGAGAAAAAACAGCATCTTCTAAACTTGGTTTGAGCTGGGCCTTAGGCCTCTGCACACAATAGAATAAATGTATTCCTAACACTTTTCCATGGTTTGCTTAATCATCACACTACAAAAGCCAGAATGGGCTACTGGTTTCAAATACACCAAACCTTACAAATTCTGATATTTTAAACTCTACGGTTAAAAGACAAAATGCTAAAGAAAAAGGAGAGATTTAAAGAGGAGCATCCCCATTCATCCTTGGACAGATACTATTTCACTATTTTTATGAGATATATTTCTCTTTAAAAAAATAGGCATGATTTCTGAATTCAGTTTTATATGGGTAGTTCTTGACTTGACTTTCAACTCTTTATTCAGTGACCATTCAAAGTTACAACAGTATTTTTTTTAAAAAAGTGACTAATGACTTTCTTCACATGACTGTTGCAGCATCCCATGGTCATGTGATTAAAATCTGGGCACTTGGCAACTGGTATGTATTTATGATGGTTGCAGTGTCCCAGGGTCCTGGGATCACCTTTTGCAACCTTCCGACAAGCAAAGTCAATGGGGAGGCCAGATTCACTTAACAATCACGTTACTAAATTAACAACTGGAGAGATTCGCTTAACAACTGCAGCAGGAAAAGTTGTAAAATGGAGCAAAGCTCACTTAATAATTGACTCGCTTAGCAACAGAAATTTTAGGCATACGTTGAGAACTACCTGCACTTACTAGTCAGCATATTTAACATGTTTCTTCTCTCTTTTGCCTTTTGTTTTCATGTTTCCCCATTTTACCTGCAGAAAAAGTGGTTGCCTTAATCTTCCACCAGAAATTGTTACTATTTTTGACCTGTTGTTGTAGTTTCAGTAATTACTTTTTTAATGTTATCCATGCTTATCCTTATAGTCAACACATTGACTAAAACTGTTTTGAACATGGGATGATCCATCCAAATCATCTTAGTCAATATTCAAGAATGACAATTTCCAACTCAACACCGGGAAAATCTTGGAATAGTTCCCTATACCTTTCAGAGCTGGCTCAATGAAATGAAATTAAAAATAAAGGCTACTTATGCTAGGCTAAAATATGGTTGGCTTTATGCTGTCCTGACCATTGTTAATGAACAGAACCAAACCAATAAAAAACTCACTGCAAAACTGACTTAACTGATTAGAGAAGAACAATAAACAGGCTTATGTGAAACCTTTTGACATCAAAGGATTTTGAAATGAATTAGAACATAGAATAATTGTTCAAAGGGACATTGGAGGTCTTCTAGTTCACCCCCTGTTCAAGCAAGAGATTCTAAACCATTCTGGACAAATGGCTGCCCGGTCTCTTGTTGCAAACCTTCAGTGATGGAGCAGCTATGACTTCTGGAAGTGAGCCATTAATTAATTGTTCTCACAATCAGGAAAGTTCTTCTTAGTTCTAGGTTGGAAGACTGCACTCATATCGCTCATAGACCTTCTCTTCAGTTGCCTAGACATAACTATTTCCCTCAATCATCCATTATATGGTGTCTAGCTTCCAGACACTTTATCATCAGGTTCACCAAGATCCATCCAGGTATAGCTGGTAGGCTATTTGAGATTTTTTTGGAGTGTTTGTACTTGTGAGTAGTATATTACTCTAAAGAATTCTTGCTCTCGGTCTGACAATCTTTTGCTTGCTTCTCTACTGAAGTTCTACCTTTTGGCAGCTCTTCCCTTGTATTCTAAGAGGGGAAATCAAAGGGGTGCCCAGCTAAGGGAATATCTTTTAATACATCAGTGCTTCCAGGAGAAACCTCAAACTATCTAATCTAGGGAATTAAATCAGCAATCTAATCCAGGGAAATTCTCTGAAGAAGAGGAACCTTCAGAAAAGTCATAGATGACAGCAAGTGCAACAAGAAAATTATCGGTACTAATAGCAGGAATTTGGGGGAGCATATAGAATAAGAGCCGTGGTGGTGCGATGGTTAGAAGACACTATTGCAGGCTAATTCTTCTGACTGCTGCTGACTGCCAGCAGTTCGATTCTCACTGGCTCAAGGTTGACTCAGCCTTCCATCCTTTCAAGGTCAGTAAAATGAGGACCCAGATTGTTGGGGGCAATAGACTAACTCTGTAAACTGCTTAGAGAGAATTGTAACACCCTATGAAGTTGTATATAAGTCTATAGCTATTGCTATAGATTAGAACCTTTGGGGAAATTTCTATTGATATTATACTGCCTGACTATGGAAACAAACTTGATCGGAAACCTCGACAGCTAAAAACCAAGCAGGTGCTGATATATAAATCATACATTTAACTAATTCTCCAACTTGTCTCCAATCCAATAATTGAGGGTTATGTGAAATGTTTGGAGCATCACAAAAGTGGAAATGGATGAAAACAGCCTGGCTCCAGGTGCCAAAGCAGACCAGTTGGTCTGTTGTGTTTAAACTGGTATACCAAGTAAACATTTGGAAAAATATACTTATTTATGATAGAAGTAGCATGAAAACTGCCAGCTTTAAAATGTAACAACCATGCCAAAAATAGTATTTCTGTGCTTAAGCAATGTCCCCAATATGTCGCTTTTCAAGAAGGCAAAAATCTTTATGGAAAGAACTAGGGCAGATCCAGATGTCTCTTCTTGCAACTATACTGGCTGCAGAATTTTGTTTTTACAGTATACTCTGCAAGTAAGCAAGATAAAACACGAAATTCTGGAAAAGCATTGTAGAATATTGATCAATCCAGGAAGATTTCAAGAGCCAACTGTTCAAGACGGTCTTCAAGAGTTCCAAAAAGCCAGTTTAAACAGAGCCACTTCTAAATTTGACAGGAACGTTATTCTGATTCGGCACTGGATTGTGGGGGCAGCAATTTAATATCCCATAAGTCCTTTGGCCTCCCCTGTATCACTCCTGGGAAATAATTGTTGATGACTCCCAACACTGACCACCTTTTAACCCAATTCAGGTTTTAGCTCCAGTGGTGCTGGAGCTTCGGCAGCTGATCAAGAATTATGTCTATTGTCATGGGCCTGAAGATAATCACCAGTTTTCCATTTCTGCCACATTTCTGACTCTCCCTCCTCCCCCACCTTATAAATAACCTCGGTCTCTTGAGCAGCATGTGATCTAACTCACAGCCCAGCAATTTCCATGGTTGTCATTTGCCGACATCAGTCATGCAAATGGTTATGGCTGTCCATATGGCTGTGATATAAATTCCAGCAAAGAGAGCTGCCTTTCACCGTGTCAGTCCCCTGGTCCACCTTAACCAGGTCTATGTTAACATACATCATCCTTGATCAGCTGCTGAAAATCCAGCTTCCCACCTTCTCTAAAACCTGAATGGGTCCATTGTCAATGCCAACTGATTGTGGCTCAACAGTAACCCAGGAGGTTTCCTTTTTTTTTTTTCCAGATGTAGTTTCTGAGAATAGAACTCCAAATTTTCCATGGGCATCAAAGATGTTCTACCACTAAACTTCTGACTTTAAAAGTACCCAACTAAAAAGGAGCATCTGCTGTTAAAAAGTCAAGATGACACCTGCAACCACACAGTAGAAACCCTGAGACTTTTTTTCTTGTTAAAAGGAGGTATTAAATCATGCAGTAATGATCACTCCCTTTTTTTACCTGCCTCACAGATGCCCCATCTGAATAATTATTCCACCTACACCCATATCAATGTCTTTTAAAAAGAATTAAAAGTAAACAGAACAGCAAAAATCAAAATGGAATAATCCCCTAAATCATCATTATTATCATCAAAGAGCTTAGCATATTTCAGAACTGACCTGTTTATCATATCATATTAAATCTTCATTACATGCTGAGTTCAGACAATATATTCTGTCAATTCAAAACATGATGGCCCAGCGTAATGAGTGAACCCAGTCAGTTTCTCAGTATGCCCTTTTTTCCAGGTGTTATTGAATTGTTTACACTGTGTTTTAGGAATCCTAGGCATATGAAGGCCTGCAGGCATTGAGGCAACTGTGGGCTGATAGATCAATTTCAAAACTATCCCATTTTTAGGAAAGAAGTGAAGGAAGTTAAATAGTTGAAAAAGCGCTAAGGTGAAAAGTACCAAGTTTATCCCTCACTCTCATGTCCCTGGTTGTTGAGGAGAAAATTTGGGAAGGCTTATTGAAAGTTGCAATCTTACCCACTTATCTTCCTTATTTTAGCTATATATCATGAGGTTCTTGTTTATGTACTTCTAAATTTCTTGTTGACATGACTTTAAAATGGGAGAAATGATGCATTTTCGGATAAGAAGGGAAGGGAAGGAAAAATTTCCAAATGCTCCCTGCCAGATTCCCATGAGGAAACTCAATGGGGAAGCTGGTAGGAACTTAGACGTCATTCCTGCATCAGGCCTTCCTTCCATTTCCAATACGCAGAGCAGTGTTGCCCATCTATGTAATTTATTTAAGGGCAAAAGATTTATTTAAAAAATGGAAAAGGAAATTAAAATATACTCTCCCAAGTTACCATTCTCTTCCTGAATTTTAAATGAATAAAAACAAAAGCTTTTTCATCTTTTGCTCTGGAAGGTGGATTTTTCTTTCTTAAATGATGTGTTTATGCTTTGAATTTCCCTGTTTTCAGTTTCTCTTATTAGGATTGTGAGTTCTGACTCTCCAAATGGGAGATAAAGATTTGGGGGAGGGAGGTATGTTATAGCAAAGAAGAAGAAAAGGAGGAGGATAGAAAAATGAGAGATAGAGAAATAGGGAGTAGAAAAACAGAGAGAGGGCGGGGGGGAGAGAGAGAGGGAGAGATTTTTCAGGCCACTGTTTCCATTTTATATATTCATCTTATAAGTCTCTTCTTTGGAAAATTCAAAGTGTCAGATACATTTGCACTGAAGGAATTACATAGGCAAATGGGACTTCTGATTTTTTAATTTATTTATTTGTCAATTGCTTACAAGATAATAGGTATAAGTAAAAACATAGTTATGAATACATGGATACATATAAGAAAAATAAAAAATATATAAAAGAAACAATAGGGCAGAGCTTCACCTTCTAAGAATCACCTGCCTAATATTCCAGTCAAAACAAAACTTGAGAATCACTACTTAAGCAATCACTGGGGGGGAAATATGTCAAAACAGGCAAAAAAATATTTTTATTTAAAATGCAAAGTCTTCAAGATAAAAAGGATACAGTCTCCATTCTTTAAAATAGATCTGCCTTACCTGGCTGCAAACATCCAAACAATCTTTAGATTGCAACAGAGAGATAATAGAAACTCTATGTCTGCTGACCGCTTGTGCCTGTCCGAAATTTTAATGTGCTAGTCTTATAATTCTAACATTAACAACTATGAACAGTTTCAGTCAATGCTTCATTCTATGCAGTCTTTTCCCAAATCCTTCTACTTTGCTCTCTCTTTCTGTACGTGTGTTGCATAATTTTTAGTACCACTGCAAATTTCATTATCTCCCTGAAGCAAGCCATAAACTTCTCTCTTTTTTGGGTGGTGGTATAATTGGGATAACAACCCTCTCCAAACTTACCCCCAGGTATGCTGCTTCAAGGAGATTTGGACAGATGAAACTTTGGCTGAATCCCCCCTTTGGCTGGAACAGTAAACCACTTTTCAAAAAGGATCTTGTTTTGTTTGAGCAATGAGAGGCTGAACCAGAGCATGAGTGCAACAATACTTTATTTTACAATAAAGGGCTGACCGTGCTTGCCAAGCCTGGAACTGGCTCGCAGCAATCAGCAACCGGTTGGACCCCGCAGCCTGCTTTTATAGCTGGCTGCTGGGGAGAGCCAACCAATGGGAATGGGGGAATAACGCCCACGTAAAGTGAGTGGACCTGAGTGAGAACTCCTTGAGTCCTCAGGACATAACACCCCTTCCCCCAGATGCGGAACATGCATAGTCCTTGAGGTAGACGGGGTTTGTGTTGGCGCTCGAACGGCGCAACTCGGGAACATTGTCTGTCTGTTCGGGTACCAGTCTGTGATGGTCGAGCCGGCATAGTGTCGCCAACACTCTCTCTGGACTGGGCATCCTCGGGAAACACCGGGTTGGTTACTGGGGTCGAGCTCTCGTGGGTTGGATCAGGCTGGTCAACTCTCTGGGCGCTGTTGTCCGAGTTTGGCTGACCGGAACGACCGCTGGTGCAGACTGGTCGCTGGGCACGATGTGGCTGGGCGGCAGATGAGGCGGTTCCCCTTCGACTGGAGACTCTGGACTCTTGTTGGCAAGGGTGCTGAGGCGCCTCTAAGCTGGTCTATATGTCTCCTCCAGACGCGACCATCCTCCAGCCTGACTCTATACGATCTCGGCCCGGTGATGGCGTATGACCTCGCCTGGAATCCAAAGTGGGTCCCCGCGAAATTCCTTGCGAATATCGGTTCCTGTAACAAAAATGTCCAACCCCGACGAGAAGCGAGGGAGAGTCAGGGCAGTATTGTGGGTGCAATCTGTCCAATACTGTCCTCAGGCGCCGGCCCATCAGAAGTTCCGCTTGGGACTTATTGGTGACTGCACAGGGGGTTGAGTGTTGGCTCATCAGGAACCGTGCGAGTTTGTGGTGCCAGTCATCCCTGCCAAACCTAGCGAGGGCCTCTTTGGTGGTCCTGACGGCCCTTTCAGCCAACCCATTACTGGCAGGGTGAAATGGGGCTGTGAAAATGTGGCGAATGCCCAGGTTGGCAGCAAAACGGCTGAATTCTACTGATGCGAACTGTGGGCCATTATCGGAGACAATGGAGTCGGGTAGTCCATGTGTAACGAACAGGCACATTAACACGCTGGTGATTGCTAGTGTGGTGGTCGTGGATAGCTGCGCCACGCTCTATCCATTTGGAATAAGCGTCCACGCACCACTAGGAACATCTTTCCATGCACGGGCCTGCCAGATCGATATGGATTCTAGACCAGGGGCGTTGGCGCCTCCCATCTGGTAGGGTGGCGATGGGGAGCAGGACGGGATTCCTGGCAAATGCTGCAGGAACTTACCCAATTGACAATGTCCTCGTCTAGACCCGCCACCACACGTAGCTGCGTGCTAACGCCTTCATTCTCACAATGCCGGGTGTCCTCGTGCAATGCCTCCAGGACTCGGGTACGCAGCGAGGTCGGAATGACCACCGAGTGCCCCACAGTAGACAACCCTGCAAACTGGACAGCTCCTGCATGCGAGTCTTAAAGGGTGCGAATTTGTTATCGACGTTGCCTCCCGGCCACCCCCTCCTCACCCAGTCGAGCACCTGGGCTTAGCGTTTGGTCTGCCTTGGTTTTAGCGGCGATGTCAAGGGCGGTGATGGGCAGGTCCAACTGGGTGATTTCAAAAATGGCGTTGACAGGAGCTGGGTCTTCAGCCGGAGCGGGTAAGGGCAGCGACTGAGAGCGTCGGGCGTGGGATAGAGTTTTGCCCGGCGGTGAATAAGTTTGTATGAATAGGCCGCTAGGAAAAGTGTCCACCTTGTCATTCTAGGGGAAAGGACTTGAGGTGTCTGTTTGTCGCCGGCCAGTAGGCCCAGGAGGGGCTTATGGTCGGTGACCAGTTCAAGAAATGGCCAAAAAGGAATTCGTGAAACTTTTTCACGGCTGCAACAGCTGCTAGGGCTTCCTTGTCTATTTGGCTGTACTCGCTCCGTGGCCGAGAGCGTCCTGGAGAAAAAGGCGATGGGGGCCTCGGCGCCATTGGGGAGTCTGTGACTAAGGACCGCCCCAATTCCAAAAGGGATGCGTCTGCTGCCAGTACTAAAGGAAGGTTGGGGTCTAATTGGATGAGCACTGCCTCTGACGTAAGTAGTGATTTGACGGCGTTAAACGCCTGGTCTTCTTTGTGCCCCCAGTGCCACGGTGACTTTTTGTCTAGTAATCTGTGTAGGGGTTCGGCACTGAGGCTTTATGGGGCAAGAAGGATGCATAAAAGTTTAGGAGCCCCAAGAAAGCTTGTAGCTCCGCTTTGGAGGTCGGTGTGGGAGCTTCGTGGATCGCCCTAACCTTGGACTCCAGGGGGTGAATGCCAGAGGCGTCAATTTTATAACCCAGAAAGTCCACCTGTCTAGTGGCAATGGCACATTTTTTCTTTTTTTAACCTGAGGCCATGCTGTCTGAACCTCTCTAACACTGCTTGCACTCTCTGGAAGAGTTGGGGTCTGTCCCTGGCCGAGACCAAGATGTCATCGAAGTAGGGTACTACACCAGGAGGCCCTGTAAAATCCGCCCATGAGGGACTGAAAAATACCCGGGGCAACACTTACGCCAAATTGGAGACGCTTGCATCGGAAGGCACCCTGTGAGTGACGATGGTCTGAAGTTCCGCTGTTTGGTTATCAACAGGGAACTGTTGATATGCTTGAGACATGTCCAATTTAGCAAAAATACTGCCCGGTTCAAATGTGTGCAATAAGTGCTGAATGACGGGCACAGGGTAGGCGCTAACTTGTAAATATTTATTGATTGTTGTCTTGTAGTCCGAGCAAATTCTCAGGCTACCATCTTTTTGAGGGTGTGACAATGGGCGTCTCCCACTTGGCGAAATCTGTTGGCTCAATGACCCCTTGTTTTAGTAGTTTATCCAATTCAGCATCTAGTTTTGGTCGAATAGCAAATGGAACTCTACGTGGTTTTAATCTGATTGGGACTGCCTGGGGGTCAACGGTGAACGAGATGGGGTTCCATTATAACACCCCAGCTCCTCGCTGAACACATCTGCGTAGTCAGCGAATAAGGAGTCAGTGTCTGAGGTTGAGACAGCATGGACTCCTGTTAACCCTAGGCCGATTGGGGAAACCAATCGAGCCCCAATCAGGTGGGTAGATTGCCGTTAACTACCACTAGAGGTAGGTGGCCTTTAAAAGCTCTAAAACTGACAAAGAACTTGCCTCTGCCGATCACGGGAATGGCCTTCCCCTGGTAGTCCTTCAGACCGAACTGGCATCTCTGAAGCCGGGTAGTAGATAGGCTGGGGTGGAGTCTCTTGAGGGTGTTCCACGAGATTATTGAGAGCGCTGACCCTGTGTCAACCTCCATGTGGCACGGTTTACCTTCTAGGGAAACGGAGAGAGAAATTTTACTAACAGTGTGGCAAGTACGCCTGGCAAGGCGGTGCGTGCGACAGTTTAATACTTGCCTCTGTGGTCCCGAGTGCGAGGACGGGGGTCTGTGTGCAGCGCTTTGGGGGCTTGGCAGACTCTCGCAATGTGCCCCCTCTTATGGCAGTTGTTGCAAACGGCTCCTTTAAACTTGCAGGTGGCCCTTTGATGTGATCCCCACAGGCTAGGCACAGAGTGATGTGCTTGGGTGGACGGTGTATTCTTGTTTGGCCCTACCTGCGACCGTCTGTCATTGGTGAGGCGATGGACATCGCTCTCATCGTGTGGGCTTCCTCCGCTTCCACCTCTTCGGAATGGACTGGGAACGATGCTAGCTTGGCGCTTGGGCCCTGAATTTCGTGGCTGAGTTCGTTGCTAGCTCGGCTGCTAGGGCCTCCTCTACCGCTTGCGAGGTTGAGGTCTTTTTTAGCTAGCAGTCGCTCTGTAGGTTGAGATCCTTGACCCCACAAACTAATTGATCGAGGAGCATGTCCTCCAGGTATGTTCCAAACCCGCAGTGCAGGGCTGCTGTTCTGAGGGCGCCATATATTGTTGATGGTCTCCTTACTTGATTGCTTCCTCATTCGGAACGTGAACCTCCTGGCGATTTGTGAAGGCCTGGGAGCGTAGTGGTTAGTGAGGATCTCAAGCAACTCGGACCACGGAACGCTTTTTCAATTCTCTCGGTGCCACGAGTGCTGCAGCGGTATCAGAAACGGTGGCTCCGCAGTAGATTAGGAAATAGGATTTTTTCCGATGCTCTCCCGCATCCGCCAGGCCGACCGCATCGATGTAATGATTGAAGCGGTTCTTATACGATTCCCACTTCTCTTCGCCTGGTTTAAACG
This sequence comes from Pseudonaja textilis, assembly GCF_049901715.1. Classification (NCBI taxonomy): domain Eukaryota; kingdom Metazoa; phylum Chordata; class Lepidosauria; order Squamata; family Elapidae; genus Pseudonaja; species Pseudonaja textilis. Next base: position 7,677,070 of record NC_141998.1, on the reverse strand, counting down.
CCGGAATACTGGGTTGGAACTCATGGTGCTGGAACGGCTGGGCTACCATGCGGAAAAAATCTCTCTGGGACTACGAGCGCTCATGAGTTACTAGTGATATCAGCTCTGGAGAGGTTTTTTGCTACCCTCTCTTTCTCTCTCTCTGGGTTACCACGTTGGCTGCTAGCCGTTGGAGGTGTCTTGATTCGCGCCAAAAAAAGTGGGCGTTAGTGACTCTCTACAGCGCTGTGCTGTGATTCCTACTGGCTCGAAATTCAAATGACACCCGCTTTGAATTTCGCGCCAAATGCAGAGCGGCTGCGGCTCGCAGCGCTTCACTTTCCCCAGAAGGGCTAACAAGCGGCTACAGACGCTTCTAACTATTTGACTCAGACCGCTTTTCTGGCTGCGGATCTGCGTTTGCTCTTTTGATCGCTCGTTTCGTTAGCTGACCGCTTCTCTGGCTGCGGATCAGCGTTTCCTTGTCGCCAGCCGATCGCTCTCTCTGGGCTGTGGATCGGTGGCTAGTGACTCAGCGGTTGCAAGGTGCTTCTGGTAGCCATCCCATCCTCGTCGCCAGTGTTTTGTTTGAACAATGAGAGGCTGAACCAGAGCATGAGTGCAACAATACTTTATTTTACAATAAAGGGCTGACCGTGCTTGCCAAGCCTGGAACTAGCTCGCAGCAATCAGCAACCGGTTGGACCCCGCAGCCTGCTTTTATAGCTGGCTGCTGGGGAGAGCCAACCAATGGGAATGGGGGAATAACGCCCACGTAAAGTGAGTGGACCTGAGTGAGAACTCCTTGAGTCCTCAGGACATAACAGATCTTATGAAAACCAGATTCCTGGAGGGAAAGAGAATAGAGTTTTCAGTCAGAGAGGAGGAGGAGGAGGCCAACTCAAGCCATGTTGCTTATGTGAGAGCCTGTGTGAACTAAACATAGAAGCGTTCCTATGTGTTGCTAGAAGGCATGTATGGCTTCACATCACATTCATTGTGGTTTTCTTGTTGTGTACAGATATAACATCTGTAAAGGGGTTGCATTATTTTTCACACTTATCTATTCATCCCTTTTTAAAACAAAAAAAAAAGAACAAAAGCTGCATCACCAAATGTTACACCCTTGAAGGATGCAGAGGTAGCAAAAATGCATACTTGAAAAGACCTTGATGCTCCTCATCAAAAATGCTTTTGAGAATGCTGCAAGGATCAGTGTGATAAGTCGCTGAAAATTCTGCAGTGTCTAACTCGCATCCTATATTTATTTGTTTTGCAGCAGCTTCTCCACCTGATTTACAAAGCTAATCGACTTTCTTGTTCTGATAAAAGAGGTAGAGGATACACAACCTAAGAGCCATTGTCCCCGAAGGTCCCATTCACACATATTTGTGAACTTATTTTATTAATACAATTTCTCTACTTCCTCAGGCCAGATGGTCTCTAGGCAGTGTGCCTAAACTGAATAGGCTGTGTATGGCTTAGAGAATGTTTGACCCAATTTAAGGACCAACTCCAGTGTTCCCACAGTAACCAATTTATCACCACCTCAGCTTTTGATGACAACCTGTCTTGACTCACTCCTCGTTCTGGAGCATTATGTCAGGAATGGAAGCTGTTGTTGTTCTGTTATGTCCAGGAGGGTTATTAATCTTTAACACAATATTATTTTTTTAAAAAAGATTTCAATTGTGTTTGGACTTCTTCCTTATTCTTTCAGTGAGAAAGTAATTAGGACCAGAATTGTGATGCTGCCAAGCACAAATTATTCCTCTCTTCTGAGACAGCTAGCATTCCAGAGTTTCTGAAGAAAAACTTTATATGCACAAATTAAATTATGGAAATTGCCCCATGACCTACCCTGCCCCAACTCCTATATGCAGGATTTACACCTTGTTTCCAGAATGAGGTGGAAGAAATGGATTATTTGTGGAAATTATGGATTATTTGTGCTTAATGTTCTTCCAGTCATTTGTTCATGTGAGAATGACTCTGGTGTTTTCCAAACTGGATTGTAATATTTAGCTTGAGGTCAGCATGATGCATCTCAGGCATATTTCTTTCTCTGTAAATAATCTCTGTAGAATTCTCATTCTACTTGGCAATGCCTCATACTTATAGGTTAAGTAGTTAAACCTTTTTTATGGTCTTTGACCAAATTACAGGATGACTGAGACCCTTCACCTTGCCCATTTTCTAGTCTTCTTTCTATTCCTGAGAAAACTGCTCCTGAGGATCACTCTACTCTTCAAAGGGCTACAACTCTGACAACCGACGACAATTTGAGCACAAGAATTTCTCTGAGTTAAGGATACTTAAGGTAGGTTGATCAGTCATTCTATCTTTCCCTCAACTCACCTTCCTGATCTATATATTTATATGTAGATCAATTCCAAGAGTGGTGCAGTGACCTAGAGATGAAGCTCTTGCCTCACAATCAGGAGGCTGTGAGTTCGATCCTAGGTAGCAGCAGATATTTCTCTCTCTGGGCACAATGAATCAATATCTGCTGTGAACTCTGCATTGGCAACAGGAAGGGCATCTGGGCAGTAAACATTCCATTCAGTTGCCCTGACTCCACCCTGATGCAAGGGATCATTAAAAGACAAAAAAAATCAACAACTCCAACAGGCTCATATCATACAATCCCTCACTTCAGGAAAAGAAATCTGGGAACAGGAACACCTCCAAGGGCAGTGAAAAGAACATCATGTGGAGCTTTCTAGAATCATCAGGATCCAGCTTTGAAGTTATTTGCTTATTGGTTTTTTTTTAAAAAAAACCTGCATGGCCATAAAAAAGAAATATCCAAATCTGAGCACCCTTCCAATATTGGAGGGTCTCTCAGAGAGAAAAGGGGGAACAACTTCTCCAAAGCATCCAAGGACAGACAAGAAGTAACAGCTGGAAACCCATTAAAGAGAGATCCAACACAGAACTAAGAGAAATTCCCTAACAGTGAGAACAATTAATCTGTGGAATGGCTGACCTTCAGAAGTTGTGGGTGCTCTATCACTGGAGACATTTAAGAAGAGATTGGCATCCACTTGTCCAGAATAGTACAGGGTTGGACTAGATGACTCTAATGTTCCCTCCAACTCTGTTATCCTGTATTCTAAGCACTTTACCTTAACAAAATATATAACAAAGTTATTATTTTGTTCCTGAATTTGCCTTTGGTGAAATATTTTTTAATATGCTGTAGTCATGAATGAATCTTCAGGATCCAACATCTCCCTAGGGCATTTAGAAATGAAAAATTGGGGTTAGTAATGGTTGTACGTTGTGTCTTTTCCCTAACTGCCTAAAAGCATGTGTAAAGCCTAGGCATCATTCACCAACTTGTATGATGCTGCAGTAATGATATATATTCAGAGATAATCTATCACAGTTCTTCCTGATGGAGGAATACAGTCCTGCTGAGAAAAAAAATAAACAAGATGTTCTAATGCATTATTTATCAACCAATCGACCCAAAATTGTTGTTTTTCAAGCAGTCGTGTGGAACATTTAGTGCTCCAAATGTTGGAGTTGACCTGACATCCCCAGCAATCTCTAGCCAGCATGTCCAGTGTTGAAGGATGTTAGGAGTTGAAAATGCAGAAACATCTGGAAGGTCTGAAATTCCTTGTTTCTTTTATAAAGTAAATGAATATAGAAGGTTGAGCTATAAGCAATACACTAATAATAGAGTTGAACATTTGCATGGCTATTATTAATGTGAACATTGACAGTTACAAGAATGGCTTTTTATCAGCCAGTAATGTGTTGAGATCAAAATATTAAGTTATGGGGAATGATAGTTAAAGACACTGAGCTTGTCAGCTGGAGAGCTGACAGCCTGGGGTTTGAGACCTGAGCCCCACACAATGGGGTGAGTTCCCATTACTTGTCCCCGCTCCTGCCCATCTAGCAGTTTGAAAGTATGCAAATGCGGGTAGATAAATAGGTACCATTTTGGTGGGGAGGTAACAGCATTCCATGTGCCTCACCTTATAGTTATGCTAGCCACATGACCACAGAAACATCTTTGGACAATGCTGACTTTCTTGGCCAAGAAACGGAAATGAATATCATAGGCCCTAGAGTTGGGCATGACTGACAAGGAAACCTTTATCTTTACTGTGTTGCAAAATCTGCTATGCAATCAATCACTAGGTTTACCCTTTAAGGAGATGGTCTGCTCCAACAAAGGTTGGAATTGAACATATTTCCCAAGTTCTTTGTTGAAGTAGCACAACTCTCTTGCTTCTGAATTTTTCACGATAATTTTTATTAACATGTTCTTTTTCTTGTTTTTCATACAGTTTGATTCATCCAGTTGCCAACTAAAAAATCAGGGGAACTGATTTCTCACCCCCCTAATATGGTATTATGTCCCAGATTAATGCCAACTTTTCAATTAACAAGGGCTGTTCCCAAACTTTTTTTGGAAGTTTGATAAATTGGTTGGATTCTCTTTCAAAGCAGCACACACAAAACTCTGTTACTATTGTTCAGTGCTGCAGTGATAGCATCTTGAGCTATTTAAATTGCAGAAAGTAGTCTCATGTTTTTGATGATCTGTGAATAATCTACTAAATTTCTTGAAATCCATAATATTGGGTTGACCTACCTGAGATTTTGATCATTGGCCCATGGACTTGTTTGTTTCTTGCCTACCTCCAAAAGGAGAAAGGACAGAAAAATGCATGAACATTTTTAGTAGAATGCCTCCTACACACATCTGCTTCAAGTTACAGAAGGCAAGGGGGGAAAATTGCTTGCAAGAACACACATTTCAGAGAAAAATCTGTTCATTTTTTTTCTAAATGAACAGTTGCCATATTTATCGATGTATAATTGCAGGACAAGTGCCCTCATTCCAGTTCTGGCCCTCCTTTCCTATGCCTTGAACCTTTAAATAGGGTGGTTCAGAGAAGAGTGGAAAACTGGCTAATAACAATTTTCCAAAAAGTTTTTACAAATCATAACTGGATATAAAACAAAAAAGCCATCTTTATAAGATAGAATTTCCCCAAGGATGGGCTGCAGACCAAGCCCAGAAGCTCAGAAGAGTTGGTCCTGTGGATTGACTCAGATTGGATCCTGCAATTTGCTTTTTACCCTTTTACCTATTCAGCTTGGGTTCTGCCTTTCCTTCATGATATTTTAACAGTAGATATAGAGTGAAAGGATCCCGAAAAGCTATTTAATCAATCTCCTTCTTGATGCAGAAAACCCAGTATTGGAGTAGACCTAATCACTGCCCAGCCAACCTCGGTTTGAAGACCTCCAGGAAGCAAGAGCTGTCTACCACAGACAGAAGTTTATGAAATTATGCATTCTCTGGAGAAAGTAAATTGAAAATGTTGGTGGGAGAGTTACCATTCACATTGATTGAAATAACAGTTATCAAAACAGTGAACTGATGTAGACTGCCTTCCTTCCCAGAAGAGACAAGTTCCCAGCCCGCTTCTTAGAAAACGTGGGAGGAAACAGACGAGAGTTTTGCCTCCATAAATTGCTTATATAAACGTGTCTCATTTGAAGGTAGGGCACTTGCTGGGATTCTTGTGTTGCAACCTTAACCTTCTTATTAATAAATACAAGTAATCAGAGACCTTATTGCTTGGTTTAACTCTTTCTGATCTGAATGGCAAGGAAGGTAGTCTGACAATAGGTTTGTTTCTCCTGGGTTCCCAGTTCACTCAGTGGAACTGATTGTCGAACAGTTGGAAGCCAGTATGGAATAAATTTCTTGCTGAGTTAAGGAGATTAACATTTAAATCAATTTTTAAGTAGGTCTTTAAAACACATCCGGTAAAGAAAACTTGCAATTGTTACCAGTTTAATTGTTTTTTTTAAAAAAAAAATCTTTGTTTTTTTTCATGTTTTGTTTTCATTGCAAATACCAAGAGATGGATGGATGGATGGATGGATGGATGGATGGATAGATGAATGGATGGATGGATGGATGGAAGGGAGGGAGGAAGGAAGGGAGGGAGGGAGGGAATGAGGGAGGAAGGTCTTTTTCAGATAATGTACAATTAATTACAATAATTCATTGCTACAAATTGACAATTCACCACACACTTTAATTAATTTTGAACCATTTGCTGGTTTGCACAATACAATGGGAGGAACCAAGTGTGCCACCACAAATACCCTTAAAGAAAAAGGGAATAATAAATCAGGAATTGGCAGCAATTTTCAGGGGAAGCTGTTTTCTTAATAGTCTCCAAAGATTTTAGGAGCTATAACAGTGATTCACTAAAGTTACCAAATGAAGGCAAGCTAAAAAGTTTTGCCCCTTTTCTTTCTTTTCTTAAAGAAACAAAGTAGAGATATTAAGTTTCTCAGAAACTGAATGCACCTCGGGTTTTTTTTAACTATAAAAAACCCTGCATGCAAATCACATTACCAGATGTTGCCATGATAATCAGGAGGTGCGAAAATGGAAAGTAGGAAGAAAAAACGTCCCCCCAAAAAGGTAACACGGAAAAACAATGATGAGGAAAGAAGTAGAACAATCTGTTTCAGTAAGAGGACGTGTGAGGATTGGACTGTCAGTTTCTGAGAAGCAATGGGAAGACTATTCACCAGGTGGGCACATCTATCGAACCATGGCAAGTCTTAGATCAGGACCAGCTAGTATTCAGATGGAGGATCTAATGGAAATTCCATGACTGGAATCACCAGGAATGAAGTTTGACTTGAAGGTGTTGCCTTTGTGACTTGGAAATGGCTTTCTTTAAGTGTCAATGTGGTGACCCGGGGCATGACATGAAAGCAACACAACCAGAGAACAGATCTAACTCCCCTTTATTGCTCCAACTGTGCCCCCAAACATTCTTATGTTCACTACAAGTCCCGGAGCAAAGCTCTCTCACACATCTTCAGAAGTCTTTGGCTACAAGTAGTCCAGTAAGCAAGGTTAGCCACACAGCAGCCAAGGCCAACAGTCCAGTAAGCCAGGTTAACCAAACAGAAACCAGGGCTGGCACCTCCTTACATCTCAGTCCCCAGGTGTGCCTTGTGAAAGGGCACTCTCCTCCCTTGTAGCTGGCTCAATCTGCATTGATCTCGCTGTCTCTCTTCCCTCCTTGCTTTCGGATCAGGAGGGGGTAGTCCTTGCTCTTCTGATGTCTGATGTAACTATATGAGTCTTGTTATTTTCATGGTGATGTAGGAGATGACCAGGCTGAGCCCGAGGGAAGAGTCAAACACGTCATCAGTCATGAGTCTCTTCATGCCACAAATCTAAGTCCAGCCCACTTTGAACTCCTTTGACTTTTACCTACAGCTAATTTGCTTGGACCATTAGTAGTTCAGAATCTTGTAGAGAGCTTAAACTTGCAATAAATCTTTATACCCAACTGAACTGCCTGGATCTTATGATTTCCCTGGTGCTTGACATAGTAACACACCAGTCATGGACTGCTCTGTTATGGACATCTATGATGTCTATGCTTTCAAGTAAGAAGATCTTAGCCAATTAATAATATATATTATATTGAGGATCAAGGGACAGGTCAAGTTGCATATTAAATACATAGCATGCATTGTTGTGTTTGTTAGGGTTAACTGAATTTGAATGTTATTTCTGAGGAAGGAGGTATTATGCTATCAAAATGAAGAAAAAACAACAACCAACAGATTAGAAATTAGCAAGGGAAAATCTGCTTCAAATCTCCTTATTGACTGTTAGGAATTTAAAAGAATAAATCAGAAAACCTTTGAGAAAACCTGAGTTTGCTGTATGTTTGCCAGTGAGAGTTTTGCCAGTACTGAAAGATGAATTGGTCAGCATCAAATTTCTCTTTTTTATCCAGATTTTTAAATTTTGCTTCCTCTCCTCCTCCCCCTCCCATCAGAGAATATTTCTTTTACAGTTTGTGAAAAAACTGATGGACATGTCTATTCAGTTCATAATATACAGTATATCACTTTTTTCAGCATATTCTTTCGATTCTCTCACAAATTTGTAAATTATTTTTAGGATTATGCACATTTTAATACTTCCCCTTAGATACTTCCCCTCTGGCTTTATCAACCACCCATTAAAACTGCAGATGTTTGTCCAGTTGACTTTCTGTATTCATCCATATCCATTATAATTGTTAATTGTTAATTGTTTTTATTAACCTGTCTGCATTGGGGAACTGGATTTCTGTTTGGTATTTGTTTATGTGCCTTTCTGGTTTTTCTTTGAAGATGCTTCTTGGATGAGAAGCGAAACGTCTTCAAAGAAAAACCAGAAAGTCCATCTGCCTCTTAAAAAAAAAAAAAAGCACCTTTTTTTTGGCCTTAAAAATTCTTCAAAATATTTGGAAAAGTCTACATTTTAAAAGCAGCTGTTTGAGCACTACTACAAATGTGGTATGAAATGTTGTAAATTTGCATTAACTTGAACATTGAACCTATTTCTTTTGTGTCCTGTACTTAAAAGCATTTGGAGTTTTTTAGCCTGTCTGACATTTTACACAGGGATGGGTTTGGAAGCACAGGAGAAAAAAAGAAGGCGGGGGGGGGGGGGGAGGGAGAGAGAGAAACTCCAGATGCTCTGTACAAGCAGCCAGTTGGCCAGATTCAGTTCCAAAGACAGGGGAAGAAGATCTGTGAGGAAAAGTCTCCAAGTTCCAGGGTTTGCAGACCAAGTATGTATGAGCGTGCATTCTGGCAAACAACAATAATAATCTTGTTCAATGCATTGCCAAGAAACTTTAGCTGATGCAGGTGCAAATAGTTTTCCAATTCTGGCTCATTAAAATATGAATTTTGCAGTTTGAACATCTGGGATTCTGGGCTTTGGGGATGGAAGCACGTTGCAGAAGTGGACAGGAGAGACACACACACACACATTTAAATGCACACCCACACACTGGCGCGTACATACAGTGCCTTGACTTCCAGGTCAAGCAGCTTGATTTCAAGGTCTCGGAGTGAGTCCGGAATGGCTATTTGTGAGGAAGTCACCAAACAATGCCAAACTCCCGGAAATCAGTCCAAGAGTCTGTCAGTACAATCAACTGCTATTTTCATTGTTTCTGGGCAAATTTATACACAGTCAGAAACACCTGGGCTGGCACACAGCCCAGGTTTGACTAATTGCCAGGGGAAAGGAGCAGCCGTTTGTCTTCGGTGGGATTTCCTATATTGCTCCTCCAAACATGTGGTTTCACTTTTCCTGTCTCCCTGCAGGAAATGGCAGGACAGTGAAACACAGAATAAATGAGCTTGATTCGAAGAGGTTGCCTCCGCAGAGGCTGCGCCAAAAATAATTGTCTTGTGAGACCCCGTTAATAAAGTAGATTATATAGATGGTGCTCGGCAAAACTGCAATTCTTTCTTTCTTTTCTCCCCAAGCCCATATGTATATCAATGGAGAAACAAGGGAGAAAGACGGAGCTGTATTTAAGAATTCTATATATTTTGGAGGAGGTGGGTATGTGCTGAGAGAAAACACAAACAGTCCTTTGTGTAGTAGGTCTCATGGGCCGGGAGCTCTTATATTCCCAAGCAAAACAAGAATTCCTTGTTCTAAAGTTTCTAGCCCTCATAAATGTATTGGAGGACCTGGTCGTCACTGTTCATTAAAATCTCACAAACTACAAGAAATCTTGATAGGTGTTTCAAGCGTCAGGAGTAAAAAGTTTCCACCAGTTATTGATTTTATGTTGTAGTTGACAAGTACTGTATATCCAATGATTTCTTATAATCTTCCACTGTGGACAATTTGGACATTGCTAATGGGGTTGGAATGGGGGAGTTAATAGTTTATCTAAGGACATACCTATTTGAAACGCAAAATGAAAAGAGATTTTGCAGTAAGGATGTGCACGTTACTATAGCTCCAATCTGATTTGAGACATTGATTCCATTTGCAGTGTCAGATTAATGCAGATCAAGAATTTAAATAACTTTGAAAAATCCAAGTACATTTAAAGTGAAATCAAGAACCAACCTCCACCTTCACAACTTTTCTCTTATGTGGTAGCTTATGTATCTGCACGGCGTGTCAGGGATGGCACTTCTGAAACTCAATTTTCATTTATCATATGCACCATCCTCTCATTCTCAATGGCATGGCTTATCATACATGCAACCAATATGGAGGGTTAGGGTTTTATATGAAAAGCCAATTTCTGAGATCCAAGAAAAGCAGATAAGTCTGGAAAAACACCTGAATAGTCTCAAAACTTTGCCCAATTAAACCCTCAGAGATAAGTCGGTCCCTGTAAAACTAATAAGAAATAGCCTGGATAAACCAATCAATGGATAATGCTCTAGGAGCTTCATTTTGGTAGAGTGAGGCTTTGGAACTGATGTTGGGTGAGCCAAAACCAAGAGTTAATGGAATTAGGTCACCTGCTTCCCTCCTTCAGTTACTATGCCTCTCAAGTCCCTCCTTCTGTTTTTAGAAGTTTTGTAAATTTAGAGACAGGGAAGAAGAGCGACAGACAGAGAAAGAAAGAAAGAAAGAAAGAAAGAAAGAAAGAAAGAAAGAAAGAAAGAAAGAAAGAAAGAAAGAAAGAAAGAAAGAAAGAGGACTGGGAGAGACAGAAAGAGAGGGGGAAGAGAGAGAGAAAGAAAGGAGAGAGAGAGAAAGAGACAGAAAGAGAGTGAGAGGGAGGGAGAGAGGGAGGGAAGGAGGGAGGGAAGGAGACAGGAGTGTGTGTGTGTGTGTGTGTGTGTGTGTGTGTGTTTGGTTATGGGGATTTAACAAGGTAATAATGACAACTGTCTTACTCTTATTCATTGTCTATCTATCATCTAGCTATCCATCATCTATTTATTTGTTAAATTTATGTGCCGCCTATCTCATCATTGGGTTACTCTGGGCATTTTACAATAATAAAAAGAAAAATGAAAGGCATGTAAACAGAACAGAAAAAAAAATAACAGAACACTAAAATAAACAATGGCAAAGGATCACAAGAAGAATAAATATATCAATAGGATAACCAATATAGCAATAGTACTTAGACATATATGCTGCTTCACAGTATTTTACAGCCCTCCCTGAGCAAATTACTGAGTGCAACATATTGCCAGATCCTGGTTACAGGACAGGACAGGGTACTGTAACCAGGAAGTCACTTCCCAAACCCTAGAGCTGAATTGAAGTACAATTGTATGATGAAATGCATATTTTTGTGAATTCTGCAGAGTACCTATTAAAAAAATATGCAAAAAAGTACGTATTAGGAGAAAATGTGGGAAAATACGTAGGGAGAACTGCACACACAAAAATGCCTACCTCGTGGGAATGTCTGTGTGAAAAAGTTATCGAGATTTTTCTGGGAACTGGAAAAAAATGCACTGATTGCAAACCTTTTAAAAACAACTGATTAGAACTGGTGTTTCACTCCTCGCCAGTTTATGCAGATTTAAGAAAACCTTCTACAATTAATTGATTAGGACGGACTAATTGATTGAAAGTACTTGAACTGAGAGGTTAGCTTCAAGCATACATTTGGAAGAAATGTACTTTGTAACCAGAAGAGGCTGTAAGTTGGTTGAAAAAATTTCCTGGCTCATTTGTCAGAGATCTCTATTTGGAAAGGCATCAACAATAGTAATAATACAAGAGGGTCTCAGTAGGTGGAGCTCAGCATCACCTTCCCAAGGCAAATTGTAAGACAAGGCCTGACATAAATCAATAGCAGGTTGGGGCTAATTCACACCAAATGTTTTCACGGGATTTTCTGATCAACCAGAGAACTGCAAGAAACAGAAGAACTGGCAGTGTTATCCAGGCATTATCTTTTGCAACTTCCATCTGAAAATCAAGGTAACAATACAAATAACTGTTGCCTGTGTGATTCCAGCCCAAAGTTTATGCTGAGAAAAATAATTTAAACTGCAAAGAACTAGAACAAAAACAAAGAAAAAGTCATAGTTTCAAGGCCTTTTAACCAAGAATTCAAATCAACTGCCAAGATCCTTTTTTTTAAGATAGCACCTGTGAAATTAAGTCTTGGAACATATCTATGTCTGTACAGTGATAGATTTTGGATTAGATCTAGGTATTTCCAATTAGAAATAGATAGGCAGCCAGATTACTAGGAATATCTTTGTTACCATTTGCCTGGCTATGGCTGTGTCTGACTGTAACGTAAAATGTATATAGAGGAAATTGGTTTGCTATTAGCATCATCTTTATTTATAAGATCACAGCAGATGGCAGCATGTGACATTGTGACAATCTGTTTTTTTTTTTTTTAAATGAGGTTAGGATTAGCACATGAATGAGAGACTGCCAAGAAATCTTGGATTATAAACTAGATTGGGAAACTGGAAAGCCTTCCCAGAAGAAAGCGTATTGTTGCCAAGATGGATAGAATATATGGATGTGTAGTTACCAGGAATCAAGCTTGATTTGAAGGACTTTTTAACCTCTCTCCTGTTGTCATGTTGGGAGATTCAACCAGAGAACTTCTCGGGTTCAGTTACAGCATCTTACCTGGAGGGATAAGGACTGATAGGTTTGAATGAGGCCAGAAAAATGAGTGCAGATAAATTGGATACTTACCTACTTACAACATCCTGGAGTTTCTGCATTCTTTCAGCTTTGAGTTCAGAGGTGGTGGCATTGAGCAGGTTCTGACCAGTTCTGGAGAATAGTTTGGACAACCGGCAAATACCACCTCTGACTGACCTATCTATTTCTACCTCCCTGATGATAAGATAGGTCTTCTTTTGTTGCCCTGCACAGGAGAAGGGAGCTGGAAAGCAGGTTAGTGGGATGGGGAAAGAATGGAGATTTTACAATATCCTTTCCATGCCAGGCTCACCAAGCCATGCCCACAGGACCGATAGTAAATTCTTTTGAATCCCACCGCTGCTTGGGTTGGCTGCTCAACAGGCACTGGGCACTTGGGTTTAAGGTGTCACAGTCTCAGACAGACGTGAAATCAAAATCTATTGCTGAAGTTAATGTTCAACACTCACCACTGCTTCTCTCTCCACCCATTGATCTTCAGTTCTCATCTGATCACCAACACGGTTGAGGAATGTCCCAAGTGAAACAACTAACTAATTGGAAAGAGTTAATGAGGTTCACTTTTTTAAAAAAGGCATCATAAAACATTTCTTCAGGAGAAAAGACACTTGGATAGAAGCAAAAACAGAATCTGGGCTAGAGATAGGGAAGAATGAAGTCCCCAGTTTGACTTCTATCAAGTATATCTTCGGTAACTGGTCCCCACACCTGGCAACTTTAAGACTTGTGGACTTCAATTCCCAGAATTCCTCAGCCAGAGGAATTCTGGGAGTTGAAGTCCACTATTCTTAAAGTTGCTAAGTTTGGAGACCTCAGGGCTAGACTTATAGTAGTTATAAGAAGCTATTATAAGTCATGGATATTAGACCAACCATGACAAATTCCCAGAATTCCAAAAAATTCATTACCCCCACCCCCCAAATCATTGTCCTTTGAATTAAATAGACAGCAATTTTGGACAAGATGTTTGTTATCAAAATTGACAGTCTGGGACTCCAACAAACATTGGGGAAGGCAGTTTCATGTGTTCAGGAAAATCAGAAAATCCAGGTAGTTCAAATGAATATAAAAATTTATAGCAAGCTTAAACTCTCTACAGGAATCTGAACTACTAACAGTCAGGGGCAGTTGGTGGTAGTTAAGAGTGAAAAGAATTCCAGGTGGGCTGGACTTAGATCTCTTGTGGGCCAAAGGGACTTATGACTGATAACATGTTTGACCCCTGTCCTTCAAGCTCAGCCTGGTCATCTCCTAAAGTTACATTCCTAATCCATTTTTTACTTGTACATACGCTAGTCAGGTAGAGTCTTGCTTAGATCCATTAAGGTCCTACACAATAGAAGAAATAGTTTCATAACCAAAATATGTCATTAATTGCAGATATTTTTTTCTCTTTTAAACAGAAAGTTAAATCCCTTAACTTTGACCATGAAAATCCGATCACAGAGAGCAAGATTAAAGCTTTGGGATCCGTGTAAAATTTGAAATAAAAATGTTCAGCGGTCTTGTTCTTGGACGGCAAGATGGAATCTTGGACTGGTGTGATGCACAACCTTTATGCTGAATTCTACACGATCTTTCCATAGGAAAAAGGCACTTTTGAGTTTGCACAGGCATTCTAGCTCTGTAAAATAATACTTAAAGAGGGGCTGGACCCCTTACTCTTTTGGTCCTTCTAAATCCTACTCTTGGGTTGGAGAGTTTTGAAAGTCTCTGAAAAAGAACAAAAAAAAATGGTGCAGTGAACCTCCATTATAGCTTTTTCTCCACTGAGACATACAGTTTTTGACATTTTGAGACTCCACTGTAAAGGATGGCCTCTTTACAAGAACCACCTGCCCAAAATGACAGCTTGTTCCTTTAACTTCGGAACATATTTTTAAAGTTAATTTACCACTATAAAAAAAAGCAGGAGGGAAGTGGGGTTTCCCTTTCCCAGTTTTTAACAGTAACAATTAAGATTGCCCTCCCCCAAGTGTTCTGTCTGTCTCAAATAATCTAGCCCTTATTGGTAGTCTATTTTGTATACATGTTTATTTCCTTAATCAGCTGAGACTGTATAATGTTTCATTTGCCTTTGTTTGGGGCAGAGGTTCCAATCATATCAAGACTTTTCACACTAGGTATCCAAAAACCCTTCATCCTGTTAGGGTGAACTGCCTTAAGATGGATCAGGCATCATGATCATCCAAAGAGGCCCAGAATAATAGGGAAAAGTAGGATACAGTATTGTCCTTGTCTCGTTTTGGACAGACAATGAAGTCAAGGAATTAGCAAACCGTAAAATTTTTGCTTTTCTTTTTTTAACTGAAAGCAAGGAGGTACGTACTGTGTTGTTTCAACCGAAGGCTTATTGAATCAGTGAAACAAACTAAATACAGATTTGGCTTATAATAAATAATTGTTTATTAATTTATTTTATTCTGTTTATTTTATTGCATTCATTATTTATGAATATGAATATGAATTAATATTAATAAGACAAAGACTTACTGATTCAGTAGAATGGCTTATCTCTGGAAGTTGTGGATGTTCTATCACTAGAGGTTTTCAAGAAGAGACTGGCCAATTAGCCCAGAATGATATAAGGTCTCCTGCTTGAGCAGAGAGTTGGACTAGAAGACCTCTGAGGTCCCTTCCATCCCTATTATTCTATGTTTTACATTCTATGAATCCTGTATTCTGTTGCACGAGTGGGCATAAGACAATCACAAGAGGGCATAAGATAATCACCAACACAAGATTAGGGTTAGGTGTACCTTCCCACTTATTTATTCTAAGAATAGAATAGAATAGAATAGAATAGAATAGAATAGAATAGAATAGAATAGAATAGAATCATCAAACAGATATACAACAAGTGACCTCCAGCTTATAGAGATAGTAATATAATACATCAAACTCTCTGAAATTTAAATGAATAATATTTCAACTATCTTAAAATAATAGCACAAAAATCAATATTCTTAAAAATTAATATTCACATTATATTCTTCTCTTAATTTTAACTTAACACATAATAAATAGACAAATATAAGTAATCATATCTTTTAAAAAAGCATAATATTTATCTAGTCAAATCAGATCTAATTCTTAAATTTCCCAAGTCAAAACTTAATTTTCTATAGAATAGAGTAGAGTAGAGTAGAGTAGAGTAGAACAGAATAGAATTTATTTGGTGTTTAGATACACAAGAAATTTGTCTCCTGTACAGAAACTCTCAATGTACATGCAAACTGACAGAATAATAATCATAATATGATACCAATAAAATCCAACAATGATCACAAAGTTGCAAGGAATTTAGCTAGTTATTGTCTCTAAGCAAAGCAATCCATTTTGCCATCTCTACTAATCCATTGGTTTCAAGATCCATTCTTCTATTGTAGGTATACAATCTTTATTCCATCTTTGGCACAATATAATATACACATGAGGGAAAGGAGTAGAAAAAGAAGGAAACTCAGCTCTACTCAGGATCACTTTCCTTCCCTTTTTCTTGACAAAGGTGAAGAATGCAACAGATCATTTTACACTACAGCAGCTCTAACGTTTCTCCTGCCATACCGATTGCAGTCTTGGCTTCTTTCTTTGCTACGTCTGAGCTGTTTTGACATGTTTATTTGTTTAATTTGTTTATTTTGACTAGCTCTGATTTTTATTGGCAGCCAGGCGCAAAATTAACATCAGATAGTGTCTTCGACTCGTCAGTTGCAATAATGCAAAAGGCATGCAAAAACAACACTTTTCTGAAGAAGTGACAATTCTTAGAGTTGTTTGAGTTCCATCCCAGTCTCATGTTTCACTAAAGAAGAAGAAAGGGGGATAGGAGAGCAGAAAGGTGAAAAGACACAACCCGATGTTGTGGGCAATCCATTCTGCAGAAAATATTTTTCCTGTTGATGAAATGGAACTTATGAACCATTTTAAACAAATGAGAAATATTAAATAAATATTTTTGCATTGGGCATATTAACTCTGTCATAATCAAAAATATGAGCCATCACTCAATAGATGATGATAGATGATAGATATAGATAAAGTTAGAGACAGACAGATGATAGATGATATATATATATAGATAGATAGATAGATAGATAGATAGATAGATAGATAGATAGATAGAGATATTAGAGATAGATTGATAGACAGACAAACACAGATAGAGAATTATAATCATAGAACAACTCAAAAATAAAAAGATGTTTTGTTTTTCAATTTGATCTTCATTCATTCTCTCTAAATGATTAAACTATATCCTGTTCTCTTTCCTCCTTGTCAGTCACTTTTGCATGGGTTCAGTACATTTTAATTTTTAATCGTCCCTTAAATTTTTGGTGTTTCTCCTGACACAGCCAATTCTCACTTCCATATAATAGTGTAGACAGACAGAAACATGGTCTTGAAACATGTTCTTTTGGTAAACAGTTATGCCTCATTGCAGAACATGTAATACCTTTTTATCAACTTTGGCATACCTTAAATTATTCCATTTCCCCATTATTTTTACACAAAATTCATCTTCTTTGAAGTTTTCATCATTTACTATATGTATAACTTGCAATTACCCAGTCAATATTCACTTATCAACAACACTTGGTAAGATATTATTAGGGACAGATGAAAAACTGATCATATATATATATATATAATTAGTTATTAAGCTATAAAATGGAAGAGGAACAAGTCAAAGAAACAATGATTGTATGGGCAAAATGTTTTGGTTGTATATAGAATTAGATAAATGGCAAAAACTTTGGGATAGGAACTATAGACTGACAATGGCTACTGCATACAAGGAAAATCTCTATAAAATGTTTTATACGTGACACTTGCCACCGGCAAGATTAGCAAGAAAATATTGGATGAAAATACATACATGGTTGGAAAGGTAATTAAGAAACATATAGATTTGAAACCAGAAATATTTTTGTTGGGTATAATGCTGGAGGGTTATGATAAAAGGACTATATATCTAGTTTTGCATACATTGACAGTAGCAAGAATTATATTTGCACAATGAGGACATAATTCAGAAAAATATTTGTGCAGAGATGGACAGATTGACATTAAAAAGAAAGGACAAAGAAGATACAGAATATTACTCAATATGGAATACATTTTAACGAGTGGTTAGAGATAAGAGATAGAAATTAAATGGAAGATTATTGCTATGTATGAACTAAATATAAAGATAGTTTATAATTATATATATGCCAATATAACCAACAGAACTACAAATAAGCTAATATAAAGAGAGATCTAGTTAAAACTATTCTGTTACACTATTAACTATTGTGATTAGTATATATGTTAATATTTATTTTTGTTCTTTCTTTGCTTTTTTGTAAATGATATGCCCTGACAATACACTGTATTCAAAATGCTTATGAATGATAATTATTCACTATCCAGCACAATTATCTGTTTTTAATATATACATATTCTCCACTGCAGCTACAATACTGATACTCATTTGGGATCTCAGCTGACATCATGGCATTGTCTGCCCGTAAACATACAAACACATTCACACATCTCCAAGCAACGTACCTCTCTTACCTCTAACAACCAGAGTCATCTCATGGCGAGGAGGCCGGCAAACATATTTAATAAAGAAATAAAGAAACAAACAGATGAATAACCATAGCTATTCCTTACACATTTATCTATGAACATATTAAACAACAAAGAGAATATCACACAACCTTGTCTTAATCCCTGCTCCCTTTTGCATTATTTGTTAAGCATTTAATTCATGCTCAACACATGCTTTATTTCCTTTGCAATATATACTGCATATGTCACATTCAGTAACCTGCCTTTAATTCCATACTTACTGTCTGCTTTTTTCTAAATTAACAAATATACAATCAACTTTCTCATATTTGCACATTTCTCAACAGACTACTGAAGAGCAAAAATCTGACCTACACCTCCTGCTTCACATAAAATCATGTCCCAAAGTTTGCTTACTGTCACCTCGAGCCTTCCAATCAAAATTCTGTCAAATGCATTCCCAGGGTCTTTTAAACAGATAACCTTCTTGTATTTTGTCTTCACTCTTCCTATCTTTTTCTTCATCTAGTGCAACAATAACAGCATTCTTCCAACTGCCAGGCACAATATGTTGTTAAGTTGAACAAGTCGTACAGCCACTCCATAAGGAAACCATATCCATATTTGAAACGTTATCCAGTTACATCATCTTTTCCTGAAAACCTACCGTTTGTCAACTTTCTCACAGCATTTATAATTTCAAATCCTTCATATTGTTCTGGACGGTTGCATTTATAGCATTTCTTCCTACTTCTCTCTTTTTCTCATACACTCCCATATAAATCTCTGGAAAAATTCCTTTCCAGCTTTGTCTCATGTCAGCTTCTTCCTAAATTATTTCATCCCTTTGTTTTTTAATTCCACTCGTTCAGTGGGTGATTTCTTCCCACAGTCCCAAAATATCTTTTTATTTCCATCAAAAAGTTGAAAATGATTATTTTCTCTACCTCTTTTAATCTTAACAGTTTCTTGTTCTTATTCATGATAGTCTTGAAAGCTTTTTTCCCCCCCAACATGATATCTTTCAGCCTCATTTCTGCAACACTCTTCTACATAATACTGTTACCCTTCAAAAAGATCTTGATTATGTATCAGAATGGTCAAACAAATGGCAACTTCAAATCTCAACAAATAAATGCTCTGTCCTACATATTGGCAAAAAAATTCTGAAAATAAAATACAAGCTGAATAGTCAAGATCTTGTTGATGATCCAAGCTCTGTAAAGGACTTTGGAATACTCACCTCTAATGATCTAAGTGCTAGAGCCCACTGCAACTACATAGCCAAAAAGGCATTAAGAGTTGTTAACCTAATCCTACATAGCTTTTTCTCTGGTAATATCACACTACTAACTAGAGCATACAAAACATTTGCTAGACCAATACTTGAATACAGCTCATCAGTCTGGAACCCACATTACATATCTGATATTAGCACAATTGAGAAAGTCCAGAAATATTTCACAAGAAGAGTTCTCCACTCCTCCCCTTGTTGTAGAATACCTTATGCCAGCAGACTTGAAATTCTAGAACTAGAAAACCTTGAATTACGCTGTCTTCAGTCTGATTTAAGTATGGTATATAAAATCATACATTGCAATGTCCTACCTGTCAATGAATACTTCAGCTTCAACCATAACAACACAAGAGCATACAATAGATACAAACTCAAGGTAAACCGTACCAAACTTGATTGCAGGAAATACGACTTCAGCAACAGAGTGGTCAATGTCTGGAATACTCTACCTGACTCTGTAGTTTCTTCCCCAAACCCCAAAAACTTTAACCTTAGACTGTCTACTATTGACCTTACCCCTTTCCTAAGAGGACTCTAGGGGACGTGCATAAGCGCACCAACGTGCCTACCGTCCCTGTCCTATTGTTTCTTTTATTTTTCTTATATGTACCCATTTCATGTATTCATAACTATGTATACACTTATACTTATTATCTTGAAATAAATATATTGTGGGGTCCCTGGTATTCTCTGAGCTTGGTGGTTTTCTTGCAGACATTTCATTATTCAACTAGGTAACATCATCAGTGCACAGATAATATTATGTAATTGAATAATGAAACAATCAAGCTCAGAGAGCACCAAGAACCCTACAGTTCAATCCTGGACTACAAATATTTTCTTCTATTGATACTTTTCTGTATTCATTTTTTCTCATCCACGCCCTTGTTCAATTCATCCTTCCACCATGCACTCTTATTCAGATCTCTCGCTACTTAATTTCCACTCTTTAGTGGCATTCTGTAACATAATTCTTTTCTTCATCCTCTTTCCTTAGCTCCTCTTTCCATTTATCCAGTAGGGAAATTAAATTATCTCATTTTTTTCCCTATATGCCCCATACAATCTTTCCTGGCCATCATTTTAGTTTTACTTTATTCTTTTTATTCCATGCCCATTTTTTCAAAAGTTCTACTGTTGAAACTATAAAAAAAAAACCTGTCTCACCATCAGAATTTGCATTACCCTTGCATTCCTTACTTACCTGCCACTGTTTATTAAAAAAGGGCTAAATCAATCATGTTTTAGACTCGTTGTGTGCTATATTATGTGCAGGGGAATGGATTTATGTTCAAACTGTGCTTAAAAGAAACAGAACATTTTATAAGCAAATGCACCTGAAATAATCCTCATCTCATTCACACTTGGGTTTCTGAATGGTCCAAATGCTTTTTCTGTACTCTCATCTCATGTCACATGACCAAAGAAACTTTTTAAATATTGTGCAATTTTTTCTTAAAAATAACCTAGTTCTCCAATTATCACCATTCATTAGAACATAACATAAAACTACTAACAAGTTATAGATTCCTATTTTCAGACACATTCACCATGACCTACAGTAGATGACACCAATCTGTACTTTTTAATATACTGTACATCTAGTCCTAACTTATATTTTCACTTTCCTATATGTATACATTAACTCTCTCCACAATATCTTGCCACCTTTATTCAAATGTATTATATTCTTCCCAGTTTTTTTAGTTTTACAAGCACATAACATATCTATTTTTCTTTCATTCATTTTATTGTCTATTTGTGTTCTTTACATTTTCATTGCTCTTACATTCCTAATCATAACAGGTATGTTCACTACCTTGAGTTATTTATAAGAATAATGACTAAGCAAGTAAATAAATAAATAATGTTCCATATTTCATGATAACTTCAAGATCAGCCCATAAATATCAGCCTCCACTACCCATTATGGCTTTTGTCAAGCAAAGCTGTTATTATTTTTTTATCCATTAAATCATAGAAACGATAGCCTAGGTTAACAATTTTAGTTATTCCAGTGAGTTATTCCAATTATTCCAGTCACCATTCCATGCTAATTGTAAGAATACTACCTGTTCTCTTCTGGCCTATTTTGGGTTCTGTTCCACAAACACAATTAAGCCCAGTTTCACCTGAAATATATATTCTGTATACAAGCTGTGATTTCTCTTTGATTTAAGCCGGTTTATGTGTTAGACTCGGATGTGTGAACTACTTTCTCCCTTATGTATCTAGCAGAATTTCAAGATCATCTATCGAAGCCCTTCCTGAAATTCCTTCTTCTTCTGATGTTCAAAAAAAGACCACACCAAAAAGGAGAGATGCTTTCTTTATGGGGATCCTACAGTACCAAAATTATGTCCCAACAGAATCGTCCCTGCCACCCATCATTTTTAATCTTTTTTTTTTTTTAAAAAAATCTTTTAATAAAAGAATCTTGTCCACTATCCTAAAATGCTAGGAGGTTGGGTTTTTTTTTGTTCCAAGAGAAAAACATTTTCATTTTTTCCTGGCCTTTTCCCCATTTTATCCTTGTGAATAATATTTATATAATTAAAATCTGTCATATAAAATCAGATCTTCTCCTTACAGTCCAATATTTGGGACTCAGTTTTTTTTAAAAAAGGGTCATATTGGATTGCTATTGCTTCTTCTTTTTCCTTTTTCTCCTTAGGTATCAGGCACAACACCTACAGAAATAATGTTATGAGATATTGAAGAAACCAAATAAGAAAAATGTCTCTTGGCATCTCTTCACCAATCCCCAAGAAAGGCAGGATCTGAAGTGTTTGGCTTGCAGTCAGTTAACAGTGTTGCTGTAAACAGAGAAGAAGCTACACATTTCCCAATCATGCTACCAGCAAGACAAGCAATTCCGATGTGCTATTGCAGTGCATATGGTCTACAGCTTCACACTTTTCATCGGCACCTAAGTAAATGGTGATGCTAGCAACCCCTCCTTCTGTCATGTAGACAATACAGCCATGTGCCCAGAAAATATGGGTGATTTTCTGTTGCTTGTAAACTGCACGTCCTGCTTAGTAAAAGATTGCACATATGTACAAGTACACACACGCACCCACACACAAACTGTAGGTCCCTTTCTCTGTGCTCGTTGATGTCTTTCCTAGCCATTTGTCCTCCATGCTGTGGTTCTCCAAGTTGCGTCCACTTTCAACAAAGCCAGCCGTTGAACCTACAGAAGACAGGATCAGTAGCTAAATTTGCCCCTTGGTTTTAAAATTCATTACCAGCCAAGAAAATATCCTAGGTAGAAAAGTCATTCAGTTAGCTTTCTCTGTGATTTTTCCTTAAGTAGAATATCCACATTTCCAATCTTGTTTAGATTGAGGACTGTCCTTAAGTAGCTCGCCAGAGGGCCAAAAAGTAAGTGAATCCAGAAGAAAGGGATAGATTGACCAGACATTTTAAAACCCTGAATTGTAATTCATATAACACTTTGGGTATCCATTTATTTCCTATTGTCATATTCTGCAATGCAATGTTCAGAAAACCTCTAAGAACCATGAGCCACTGATAGATCACACAAGCTGGATTCTGAAAGACCTCAGGAAATATGAAGCAGAACCTCATAGATTAAACAATGAGAACACTTTTACCAATGAGACCATTGATAGTAAAAATGATACAGACCTTAAATAATTCAGAAAAATAACTCACATGAATTATAAAGCTGCAGCATCTTATTCTAGTTTTGCAAAGTCAACCAAACGTTTGCTTCATGATTCTCATCTACTGAATCAGATTCTATGCTGGGAAAATTGATGGATTGGTACAGGATTGTAGCCTAAACAAACCAGCGCCCCATTGAACTGGTCAGGATTCCATTAAAATGTTACTGATCATAATATTTTAATGGAAAAAACAAGTTTGTGACAACTTTGTAACAAGTTTGGTGCGATGAACATTAAAATGTTCATCGCACCAAACTTGATTGCAGGAAATACGACTTTAGCAACAGAGTGGTCAATGTCTGGAATACTCTACCTGACTCTGTGGTTTCTTCCTCAAACCCCCAAAACTTTAACCTTAGACTTTAACCTTTAATCTTTAACCTTAACTTTAACCTACTATTGACCTCACCCCTTTCCTAAGAGGTCTGTAGGGGGCATGCATAAGCACACCAAAACGTGCCTACCGTCCTTGTCCTATTGTTTCTTTTATTTAAAAAAAAATTTCTTATATGTATCCATGTATTCATAACTATGTTTTTACTTATACCTATTATCTTGTAAGCAATTGACAAACCAAATAAATAAATAAAATAAAATAAATTCTAGTAGGTCTTAAATGAAAGTAATACATCCCGACCCAATCGAACATAGATGAAAAAAATCTTATTCGGATTTTGTATTTTCCGGGATGAAGCTACTCAGAGTCCTATGGAGTGGGCTGCCCTAATATATTTAACAGAATAACAGTGTTCAAAGGGACCTTGGACGTCTTCTAATCCAATCTCCTGCTCAAACAAAAAGCCCTGGACCAGTGATGGCTAACATTTTCCTTGGCGCAGGCTGAAAGTGCGTGCGTGCATGCGCAAATGTGCCTCCACCCATAATGCAATGCGTGTGCGCCCCTGCCCCCTGCGCATGTGTGCACGTCTCCCATGTGTGCATCTTCCCCTGCGCATGCATGGCAGATACCTGACAATCAGCTGGCTAGCTGGGCGGCGGGTGCCGCATGTGCAGTGGGGCTGTTCCAGGTGACCTCTCACGTGTGGCTCTGCGTGCCACTTCCGGCATGTGTGCCATAGCTTCACTATCACGGCCCTATACTATTTCAGACAAATGGTTGTCCAATCTCTTCCCCAAACACCTCCATCACTAGACCACCCTCAACTTATTTTGGTAATTTATTTTGTAGAATAAATAAAATAGAACTATGTGCCAAACTAGCTAAACCAGGGGTCTCCAACCTTAGCAACTTTAAGACTTATGGACTTCAACTCCCAGAAATACATGGCAAAGCTGGCTGAGGAATTCTGGGAGTTGAAGTCCACAAGTCTTAAAGTTGCCAAGGTTGGAGACCCCTGAGCTAAACATTTGGTTTGCTTCAGAAAGGTAGTCCTCGATTTATGGCCACAATTGAGCCCCAAATTCTATTGTTAAGTGAGCTTTGCCCCACTTTATCACTTTTCCTGCCACAGTTGTTAAGTGAACAACTGCAGTGGCTAAGTTGGTAAACCCGGTTGTTAAGTGAATCTGGCTTCCCCATTGGCCTCTCTCGTCAGAAGGTCACAAACGGGAATTGCATGACCTTGGGACACAGCAATGGTCACAAGTATGAACCAGTTGCTAAGCCTCTGAATTTTGATCACATGATCATGGGGATGCTGCAAAGGCCATAACTGTAAAAAATGGTCATTTTTCAGTGCCATTGAGACTTTGAACAGTCACTAAATGAACCGTTGTAAGTCAAGGACTACCTGTATTCAATGGGACAGGTTCTTCCACTACACACAGAAACAAACCACGTGTGCTACTTATTTTTAACCTCCTCACTCTGTAATAACCTGTCCTTCTATGAAAAGCCAAGGCCTTCGTAAGACCACACCTAGAGTACTACATCCAGTTTTGTTCACCACATTATAAAAAAGATGTTGAGACTCTAGAAAAAGTACAGAGAAGAGCAACCAGGATAATTAGGGGACTGGAGACTAAAACATATGAAGAACGGTTACAGGAACTGGGCATGGCTAGTCTAGTCAAGAGAAGGACCAGGGGGGACATGATACAAGGTTCCAATATTTGAGGGGCTGCCTCAGAGAGGAGGAAGGGGTCAAGCTATTTTCCAAAGCACCCGAAGGCCAGACAAGGAATAATGGATGGAAACTGAACAAGGAGAGATTTAACCTGGAAATAAGGAGAAACTTTCTGACAGTGAGAACAATCAACCAATGGAATAGCTTGCCCTTGGAAGTTGTGGGAGCACCATCACTTGAGACTTTCAAGAAGAAAGAGATTGGACTGCCATTTGTCAGAAATGGTGTAGGGTCTCCCGCTTGGGGGGGGGGTTGAACTAGATGACCTATAAGGTCCCTTCCAACACTGATTATCTGTTAAATCTGTTAAATTGTGTTCTTTAAAATGAATTATATAATACAAAATAATATGACAAACCACTTAATCAAAATCAACATGGAATATTCCTGTTTTTTCAGGTGCCTTTTTGTGCCTTTATGTCAGAGGGCAGATTCCATTACTGTTTGTTATACTGAGAAGTTGAATGCATAATATTTCACATCTTTTAGGCATCCAAGACCTTGAAAATCCTAACAAAATGCCAAGAAAAGGCAAAAAGATAGGCAAACTGGGAAAAACGTGGCTTAGTACACATCAACTAGAAAGCAAAGTGATAAAAAAAAACATGACATCTTGATGGCCTTTCCTACTTGCATTCTGACATCAGACATAAGCATCTAAGGCACAGGGGATATGTCATAGCATAATATAAGCTTTTTGCTTCCCTCTGAACCTTTATGTTAACATTTAAAGGGAATGTTATATCATTGCATTGACACAACTGAATAGGAGCTTGAAGGTTTGGGTGGAAATACGCTAGTTACCTAGGAAAAGAAAGAGAGGGTGAGGGAGAGAGGGAGAGAGGGAGATGGAGAGGGAGGGAGAGGGAACGAGAGAGAGAGAGAGAGAAGGAGAGGGATGTTGTATTGGCAAGAAGGTCCTGTCAGGACATGAAAGGGAATAACAGAGAGCCAACTTCCAAATCACTACATTAGTACTATATAAGTATTAAATATATAAATATTATATTGTATAGCATTATGTAAATAACAATAAACAGACTAGCAAAACGTTATGGATAGAGTATATTTAGACTTCAGCAAGGCATTTCACAAAGTAGACCACAACCTACTTCTTGGTAAGCTAGGTTTACCTAGGTTTAGGTGAGGCAGGAATAGCCAACACCCCAGACGACAAGCTCAGGGTTCAAAGAGATCTTGAAAGACTTGAACTATGGGCTCCATCCAACAAAATGAATTTTAATGTGGAGAAAAGCAAGGTTTTACTCCTGGGCAGGAAAAACCAAAGCTACAAGTACAGATTAGGTAAAACCTGGCTCAAAAACAGTAACTGTGAGAGGGATCTTGGAGTCCTAGTACTACTGACTCATTCAAAGATGAGCCAGCAGTGTGTGGCAGCAGCCAACAAAAGCTAATAAGGTCCCTGGTTGTATAAACCAAGGCACAGAATCACAAACACATGAAGTATTAGTGCCACTTTATAAAGCCTTAGTAAGAGCACATCTGGAATATTGTGCCCCATTTTGGTCACCACATTACAAAAAAAGATGTTGACACCTTGGAAAAAGTACAAAGAAGAGCAGCTAAGATGATTAAAGGCTCGGAGATTAAAACATACGAAGAACGGCTGCAGGATTTGGGTTTGGCTAGTATAGAGAAAAGAAGGACTGGGGGTGACATGATAGCCGCGTTCCAGTATTTGAGAGGCTGCCACAAAGAAGAGGGGGTCAAATTAGTCTCCAAAGCACCTGAGGGCAGGACAAGAAACAATGGATGGAAACTAATCAAGGAGACAAGCAACATGGAATGAAGGAGAAACTTCCTAACAATTAGCCAGTGGAACAGCTTGTCTTCAGATATTGTGAGTCCTTCATCACTGGAGGTTTTTAAGAAGAAACTGGACAGCCACTTGTCTGAAATGGTATAGGATCTCCTGCTTGAGTAGGGGGCTGGACTAGAAGACCTCCAAGAACCCTTCCAACTCTATTCTGATTATGATTCAAGTCTGTCAATAGCTCCCTAACTTCTAAGAAATGAATGCTTTGCAATGGTTACCCCAAAGGGGGAAGTCATTTTATCTAAATAAAAATATTGGCTTCTCATTTAAATAAAGTTTAAATCAAGTGGGATGAGCATCCATAGACTCTTATTTCTCATCCTTGAGTAGAAGACTTTCTAGAACTCCAGTGAATGGTCCCTTGGGATCCAGGAAATAATGCAGGATCTAAATAGGGGTAGACTCAGAATAGTAGAGATTATGAGGTAGAATTCAATTTCTTCCAGAAATATTGCCTACTGGTAGCTCCAAACCAAAAGTCCATAGCTCTTGGCTTTTGAAAGATATTCTGAAGCTGTACTCCTAAAACTACTATTATTAACTCAGGACAACACCTAAATTTAATTCACTTTTGCTTTTAATTAAATCCAGCTCATATGAACATTTTTCAGTCACGAATTTTATAAAGCCTTCTTTCAATTACATTAAAATGTAGAACTTATAATAAATTCTGGAGGTCTCTGAAGCCCACACCAAAAGCTTTGTAGAATATCATGCAATTCTGGGACTGAAGCGAGATAAGGACCTACCAAAGTTATCCCAGGTATAAACTTTCAATCTATTTATATCCCTAGGTGTTTATTTCAATTTTATTTAACGTAAAAGAGAACATCGTTTGGACAGCAACAGAATTCTATTATATTTGAGTGATACCACTTCAAAGTGTCAGTGATAAGATTGTACCTTTAAATACAAGTCAACTTTTTCCCTGTTGAAGTTCACCCTTAATTATAAGGATGAGAACATTAGTAGGCAGCTCTCTGGTGCCATCCTATGGCAATCCTATTGCACTAACTCAGAAATAGGAAATCTATTTGAAAGCCCTTTATAAGAATATTGGAACTGGTATCTTTAAAAGTGCTAGGAGTTCAACAGTATTTTGGCTATGTAGCTGAGCTTTTTTTGCTTTCTGTATTTACACCACATCGAAGTTTGTTAGAGTTATATGAAGTTTGATTTGGAGATTCAATTTGAAGACAGTTGAACCAAATCTTTGAACCAAACTGACTTGGTTCACACACTGCAGATGGTATCAGATGCTGATGACTCAATACGCATGCACAATTTCATTTTTTAAAAAAATGAACTGGGAAAATGGATAACTGGATTTGACACATTTGAATCAATGCATCAGATTGTCCAATCAGATTGGATAGACAATCTAAAAGAAATGAACAGTTTCAATCCGTTGTAAGTTAATTCTTGGCATAACCCAGAAAGTATTGTCATTGTGCTAGATGCAAGCCCATAGCAAGACATGACATGGTTACAATACTGTAGGAAAGCTACATTCCTCTGAGAGGAAACATCATGGAGAAATCAGCCAATAATAAAAACACATATTTTTAAAAGTGTACTTAAAAACCAGGACACTTCAAGCAAAAGGAGAGGTTCTCAATCTGGATAATTTAGGACAGCAGGATAGCTTAATAATATTTGCAATGCCACTGCAGTTGTTATTGCTAGTGATTGTTTATCATGGGAGAACAATCATCCAGAGCAGTGTTTCTTAACTTTGGCAATTTTAAGATGTGTGGTCTTCAACTCCCAGAATTTGGAAATTTTGGGAGTTGAAGTCCAGATGTCTTAAATTTGCCAAGACTGAGTAACACTGATCAAGAGAGTATTGTATTTCAAAGATTAAATGAGAAAGAATGGATGCATGACAAAGAGGAAGCATTAATATTATAGAGATAAGTATATACATACAGTGATAAAATAACATCTCATTTCAGATCACTTTCTCTTTCTTTGCTTTCCAATTCAATATATCCAGTTTTCCAATTGTGATTTGCAGGATATTAGAAACTCTGAATGAGACTGGAATTGGTCTAAGTCAGATGATGACAGATTTCACATTCCTCAAATATAGGAGTCTCAATAGATAGTGGCGGTAACATTTGCTTGACATGTAGAATGTGACTAGTTCAATCCCAATGAGAAACATGAGAGTCCCAATAAGGAAATTACTGAAATATTAGATATTAAGTGGGGAATACAAGATTCTAATCCACCTCTAGCAACAGATTGTCCCTGGCTGACCTGGAGTTAGTCTGTCTCTCTCTAAACAACTTATCTCACATGGTTGTAGTAGTGAAAAATAAGTTCTATCATATATATATATATATGGTTTTCAGCTTTGTTCGGGTATTTTCCCATGTCATTATAGTTGTGCTTTTAAAAGCACAACTATAATGATGGAAAATACCCGACAAAGCTGAATACCATACATGTAAGTAACGCTAAAAACTTAAGAATATATATATATATATATATATATAATTTTATTATATATATTATTATATATATATATTATATATAATCGTTTTCTTAAGTTTTCATGGGTACTTACATGTATGGCATTCGGCTTTGTTCGGGTATTTTCCCACGTCATAGTAGTTGTGCTTTTAAAGTTGTAGCGACGTTTCAGCAGAATCTCATCTGCCATCATCAGGCTTCTGTATAGTGTTCATCTGTGAGTCAGGCTTTTATATATATTATTTTTATTTTTGAGTATAAGAACAAATCGAAACATCTAAATTGTTTTGTTCCATTTGGGATAGAACCCAAAATATCTTACTTGAGCAAGCCTGATTTCTATTGAATGTTGATGTTGGAGCATTGTAATTTAATTGTAGAAGAGTGTAATGCTAAATATGTTTTTGATATAATGTTAATTGCATGTACTACACAAGGAATCATTCTCTCCAACAAAACAGATTCACATTTTTTTATTTATTTTCATAAATTTAGTATCCTAGATCCTAGATCCAGGATGTAGAAATCTAGAAACCTGCTAAATGGAAGCAAAAAGAAATTTCTGTATCTTTTTGCTATTACCCAGTACTTTTATAGCCAAAATCTGGTAACCCTAGCAAACTGTGCATAAATTTGTATACATTCATATATTATACAACCATGCTTGGAATACAGAAGGTGTATATTTATAGCCGAATACAGAGTGTATATAATAAGAGAATAATGTGTACCACCTAATCAACTTGAGTATCTGTGAAAAGATAAGCATGGTCAGCTTTGATTAGTCCTGGGTGTGATGACACCAAGAAAGCTTAGGGTGTCAGGTAGATTGGGAAGTAGATTACAGATTACAGATAATCAGAGTTGGAAGGGACCTTGTAGGTCATCTACTCCAACCCTCCACCCAAGCAGGAGACCCTACACCATTTCTGACAAACGGCAGTCCAATCTCTTCTTGAAAATCTCAAGTGATGGCGTTCCCACAACTTCCGAGGGCAAGCTATTCCATTGGTTGATTGTTCTCACTGTCAGCAAGTTTCTCCTTGTTTCCAGGTTGAATCTCTCCTTGATCAGTTTCCATCCATTATTCCTTGTCTGGCCTACAGGAGCTTTAGAAAATAGCTTGACCCCTTCCTCCCTGTGACAGCCCCTCAAATATTGGAAGACCGCTATCATGTCTCCCCTGGTCCTTCTCTTTACTAGACTAGCCAAGCCCAGTTCCTGCAACCGTTCGTTGTATGTTTTAGCCTCCAGTCCCCTAATCATCCTGGTTGCTCTTCTCTATACTATTTCTAGAGTCTCAACATCTTTTTTATAATGTGGTGACCAAAACTGGATGCAGTACTCTAGGTGTGGTCTTACTAAGGCTTTATAGAGCGGTATTAGTACTTCCCTTGATCTTGACTGTATCCCTGTTAATACAACTTGGGATTGCATTAGCTTTTTTGGTGGCTGCTGCACACTGCTGGCTCATATTTAGCTGGTTGTCCACTAAGACTCCAAGATCCCTCTCACAGTTACTGCTATTGAGCCTGGTTTCACCCAGTCTATATGTCTACTTTTGGTTTTTCGTGCCTAAGTGTAGGACTTTACTTTTCTCTATATTGAAATAAATATATTGAAGTATAAACATAAAATCCAGGAAGGCAATTGTTTTTTTTTTAAATATTATTGTAAACATAGTTGAATAGAAGTCTCCAGGAATCAAGTAGGACTCAACTGCAATTTTACATAGAATTCAAAAGTTGCCACCACTTTTGAAGAAAGGGAAAAGTCTATGAAAATATGGATTTTAGATCAGGATAAATAACAGTTGCCTAGGAGGATACATGGGTAATGGCCCAAGTTTTTCATTTTGCCCATCAATTTAAGAGTAATTCATGCACCCCCACCCCCAGAAACCAAAACATTTTAATAAGCAAATCTTATGACAAGACCCAAAGATTACTGTCCCATGAGCAGAGTCTTTATCAAGACTCTTTCACCCAGTATGAAGAAGATAAATGGGGAGAATTTTAGACAATGATATGTATGGTAATGCTCTCTCTACCTTGAAGAGCTTCCAAAAAGAGGTGTAAGACTTGGCTGAAGCTGCCCTACCTAAAGATGAGACAAGCATGTAAGCAGGGTGGACAAGAGCCAGGAAAAGCTCCTCAAGGAAAGTAGTTAAGAAGGAACCAGGTTCTTAAGGAAACAAACCAAAAAATTGTCGCCTGAATTAGGCAAAAGCATGGACTTGGGGGAATAAAAGGGATCCTGAAGTCCACCTACTCTTTGAATCATCTTTGGACCCAGATTTGGTGGCTTCCATGCCTCTGAATTAGTGCTTACCGGTTTAGTTGAGGGTGTGGATAATTGTAGAGGGTGTAAGATAAAAATATTGTGTCAAGAGCAAATAGATATATATTATAACCAGTAAACAGTGCAGTTATTTTAAATTCACTGGATCTCTGTGTATTCTAAAGAACCGTTTGTGCCTCAATGTTTGGTTGAAAGTGATTTGAGGCTGGCAGCTTTCCAGAGTTGTAAGTGTATGAGTGAATGACCCTAAACTGAACCTGGGAGCATGTGTATAACACAAGATAATAAATTTAGTGAAGTATCTAGTGTCAAACTCAAGGCCCATGGGCCATATCCGGCCCGCAGGGTGCTTAGATCTGGTCCACGGAGTCACCCTGGAAACAGTGAAGGACTGGCCAATGGTGCCTCTGCCAGTGAAAATGGGCTCCCGAGCTCCGTTTTCGGCTGTGAATGCCTCCTGCAACCCTCTGCCAGTGAAAAGCCATCGTTGTTGGAGGAAGTGCTATTTTCTTTTTGGTAAAAAATAGGTAGTTCCTTGATTAGGCTGTTGTTTATTCTTTGACTGCTTGTCTGGGTTGGTGGTTCCTTCACTGGATATGGTTATTATGTCAGAGAATGTTCCTTGCCCTATTGAACAAATGTCAGGAAAGCATATGCTTCATCAGCCTGGATTATAAGTTTGGTCCTGCTGAGAAGGAATGATGAAGGGCACAAAAATGGGGAAGACTCAAAATAGCAACAGTATCTCTCTCCTCCTGCCAGCCAGCTCAAAGCTGATGTTCTGCCAGGCATTGGGCAATCTGTCAAACAGCAGATGTGTTTTGATAGAGACATCAATGGGTGCTTTAAATAAAAAGAAGGAGCAATAACTAGTTTCGTCCCCCCTCCATCCCTCCCCCCACAAATAAAGAAGCCCACATTCTGTCGCTTAACATTAAAAAAAATAAAAAGGTATCCTTTGGGAAATTAAGCGTTGCCCTCAATAGAGAGCACAGCATATGTTAACTGTGTTCTCAGCTTCCTTCATCATACACTCAAACATCAATGTTAAATTATAGGAATGTGCTAACATTATTAGCCATAGTGGAATCCTACATCTGAGTGAGGACCAGTGGATGATTGGTTGCGAAAGTAAGATGCCTCTTCTTTCTAAGGCTCTTGTAGATTATGACATTGGATGCAAGGCAACAGTGCTAACCAGAGTCTAGAGACGGTTTGTCGTCCGGGAGCTGAACTGAAGAAAGTTGACCTAGATTTGGTTCCAGGAAGGGAAACTTTCAGGACCCCTCTCTCTTCTAATCTAATTGTCATTAAGGAGGAAGAAAAGTGGAATGTAAATAAGGATTCTCCTATAGGTGTTTCAAGATGAAAGAAGGGGTGTATGATATTGTCAACCCTTCAAGTCTGACCAGACTAGGAAGCTAAAGTTATGAATGCTAAAAATACTTTTATCTTAAGATTACAGAATCTTGTTACAGAATCTTGCAAGTCTGAATATGTTCCCCTATCTCTTTTATCTTCATGAAAATTAGGGAAGGTCACGTCTGAGACACTTTCTTAAATTACATTTCTACATGGGACTCAGATTTCTTTTATTCAACGGTTGAATTGATGGAGTTCTTCCTTTTGTTTTTCAAAATTATTCTTCCTTGACATTAGAGATATCAATGGAAATTGCATTATTTAGTTACACCATTTCTATATCACTCCCACCAACTAAGTCACGCCCACAGAACCGGTTGTTAAAAATGTTGAATTCCACCCCTGGAATGGAGGCTAAAACATGAAGAATGATTGCAGGAATTGGATATGTCTACTTTAATGAAAAGAAGGACTAGGAGTGACATGATAGCAGCATTCCAGTATCTCAGGGGCTGCCACAAAAAAAAAAGGCCATCAATCTGTTCTCCAAAACACCTGAAGGCTGGACAAGAAGCAATGGATAGAAACTAATCAAGGAAGCAATTTAGAACTAAGGAATAATTTCCTGACAGAATAATTAATCAGTGGAACAACTTGTCTTCAGAAGTTGTGGGTACAATACTGGAGGGTTTTAAGAAGAGTTTGGACAACAATTTGTCTGAAATGGTATAGGGTTGGATCGAGCAGTGGGTTGGACTAGAAGATCTCCAAGGTCCCTTCCAACTCTGTTATTCTGTTATAGTGTTAGTATTCATGGTTTGTGCTTCTTGTCTGGACTACTTTGAAAGGCTGGCATTTCAGACAAGAAACTTATGTAGCGATTTCAAGAATGAGTTTTCAACTCAAGGTTTCCTCATTTGTTGTTCAGCCTCTTTGGCAGGTTTAACTGACTTGCTTTTAACTTGGGAAGAGAGAAGCAAATTGTAAACTTAACCTGATCCCATCCAAACCAAAAGATCCAGTTTTCACTTCTGCCATCTCCCCATTCTGATGCAACCCCATTTTATTCAGGTCTAATGGTCATATGAACTCTAAAATCCTTAAAGATGAATTAATATAACACATCACCTTCATCTTTGAAATCTCAAGGAATCAGGATACCTGTTTTTCGTTCCTGAATGTCCAACTGCTCAAGATCAGTGAGTAAACCCATATCTGCATTTTGATTTCCATCTTCCCAAAACCTGCACAGGTCACCTTTTAATATAGGCTTTGTTTAGAGCTGTTCTTTGCTGTTAAAAATCCTGAAGTTTTAATTGGTTTGACCAGAGGCCCCGAAGAAACTCTCTCTGGTTTCAACTTTGCAGAAGATGTCAGGATTATTAAAGGAGACACTCTTGACCTCAGTGGAAAAACCTCTTCTTAATTTTCATCTGTATTGCTAGTCAGAAAGATATATATTCTCCAAATAATAGTAGTTTCCTTATGGTGGAGTTATAGTGGCTTTGTGGTACAATAAACAGCACCCTGTCATAAGTCTTGTGTAAAAAATGGCCTGACATTTCTTTAAAAGTAAAGAGTAATATGATTACGGAGATGACCTCTGGGAAAGGTCACAGATGTTTCATATGGCCCAGAGAATGTCAGTTACATATTCCTGAGCTGCAATATATAGTTTGCTTTTTTTTTTTCCTTTTCAGAATGTTTGCCTGAGAAACTGCAGTATATATGGGTGGCTGGATGATCTCCATTCAGTCCTGTTAGTTTTTTTTCAGTGATATAAACCAGGAAAAAAAAAAGGGCTGCTACAAGGGAAAGAAGAATAACACAGCGTAGGAGTTTCTGAGAGTTTTGGTTGTCTTTTTCCAAACTTATCTCCAAGTTCTCTTAAAGATATCAGCCCAATCTAAACAGGAATTAAGAAATGGGAATCTACTTCTGGGTGTTCTAAATGATTTCTCTCTCTTTTTTTTTTAAAGGGAGTTGTATAGAGAAACCAAGTTATCATCAGGGCCAAACAATGCAATTATATATATATACTTTGAAACACAAGCTCTAGAAAAATATGATCACAAACCCAAACTCCGGCTCAGATACGTAGATGACACCTTCATAATCTGGCCACATGGACAACTTCCTCACACACCTCAACAGCCTACACCCAAAAATACAATTCACCATGGAAAGAGAAGCTAACAATCAACTTCCTTTCCTAGATGTCTTAGTATACAAAAAATCCAATGGCTCCCTAGGATACACCATCTACCAGAAGAAAACACATACAAACTGCTATCTACACGCACTCTCACAGCACCACCCAGCACAAATCAATTCTGTAGCCGAGACACTCATCTCCAGAACAAAATGCTTAGCCGATGAACAACACCTAAAAACCGAACTACACACTCTCACTAACGTACTAACAGCCAATGGATTCCAAAGAAAGAAGATTACCCACCTAATCCAAAAAGAAACCCCAACCAAAATCCAAACAGAGAACAAGAGAACATATATAAAAGGCACTACAGACAAAATCAGCAAGATCCTCCAAAAACACAACATTAAGACAGCATTCTGCACAAACAGAAAAATATCCACCATCCTAAGAAACCCTAAGGACAGAATTGAGTTAGAAAACCAAGGAGTATACGAAATCCCATGCACCGCCTGTCCCAACACATACATCGGACAAACCAACAGAAGAATTAATGCACGCATTGAAGAACACAAGAACTCAATCAAAAAAGAAGAACTGACCTCTTCCCTGGTCCAGCATCTCAAAGCCACAGGACATGAGATTGACTTTAAAAATACCAGAACTATCACCAAAAGTCAACACTTCAACAACAGAATAATCAGAGAAGCCATAGAGATAGAAAAACGCCCACACAGCATGAATAAACAAGATAATACCTCCTGCCTACCAGCCATTTGGAAACCTGCCCTCATTAACAAATGAGTACCTAACATGAAGAATGACACCAGACCCACACCCACGAAGGCCACACAAATTGCTACCACCACACTTCCATGTAGAAAGCAAATTCACACCCAAACAGATGATGAAATACGACCACGGACCAGAAGCTGTACCACAGCTGCATCACTACCTGCTTCAAATCCCTCCGACCCACACATGAAGTGAACTGATGCCCAACATGAAGATGTGGCACGACCACGAACGCGAAGTCAAACAAGAGGATCACAGCTCACCAGCTCAAATCCCCCGACAACTAAGACTAACTTGAACACAGCCAAGCCCCCACCTGAACAGAACACACCCCCAGCCAATCAGAACACAGCCAATCAGAACAAAGCCAAGCCCCCAACCAATCAGATCACAGCCAGGCCCCCAACCAATGAGAACACACCCCCACCCAATTAGAACACAGCCAAGCCCCTACCCAGTCAAGCCACACTCCCACTGGCAGTTAAAAGAAAAAACAGCTGCAAGCTCACATTACTCCAAGAAGCAAAAAGCCGAAGACACAAGCCTGAAGATGACAAATGAGATTTTGTTGAAACGTTGCCAAAATACTTCCAAATTTACATGGGAGAAAACCCAAATAACCAAAGATAGATAGATAGATAGATAGATAGATAGATAGATAGATAGATAGATAGATAGATAGATAGATAGATATAGGTCTAGGTGTATTCAGGTCTTTTCCCATGTAAGATTAAGAGTATCTTGGCGACGTTTCAACGAGGTCCCACTCGCCATCCTCAGGCTGGTGCTTTCGGCTTCGTGCCAGTGCAAGCAGTGTGTGATCGGAGCTGCTGTCTCTCTATAAATACTGGTGGTGGGGGCTGCTGTGCTGGGCTGGTTGGCTGTGCTACTGCCCCTTGATTGTTTGATGGAGTTGATGTTGGTATAATGGGCTGTGTGATGGCCTTGTGAGTTTTGATGTGGAGATATCCTGGATCTTGTGCTGTAATCTCCTGGGTCGTTTGTTTTGTAGTGATCTTTTTTCCATTAGCCTCTCGTGTTTTAACGGCTTGGGTAATGGGTTGTGTGATGGGCTTGCGAGTTCTTTTGTTGTGGTATCCCGGGTCCTGCACTGTAATCTCCTGGGTTGTTTGTGTTTTGATTTCTTTTCCATTAGCCTCCTGTGTAGTAATGGCTTGGGTAATGGGTTGTATGATGACCTTGTGAGACTTATTGCTGTGGTATCCTTGGTCTTGTGCTGTGATATCCTGGATCATGAATAGAAGGGATGACTCCACCAGACTGTTGATTATCTGGAAGCCTACACTCTCAAACAAAAAAATCTCCACACCACAAGCCAGCCAAACATCTGGGCACAAACAGACTCCCCCTGATACCTCCAGCTCAAATATACCCCAACCAGGCACCCAGATGAAACCTAGCTTCCTAATAAATGATAGCCATCCATTTACTTGGAGCCAAGCCACACTAAAAGCCTCCAATACAGGAAACACAATGTTGCCAGCCAATCAAGACAAAAAAATGCTACAAAACAGACAGAAGATATTAGAAACACCAATCAAGCAGAACACAGCAAACTCCAAGACCAATAAACACAGACTAAGACTCCCAACCAATCAGGATGAAGAAAAAACCATTCTGGCACAGCAGTAGGCTAGCACCAAACAGAAATGGCTGTGAAAGTCTGACTCACAGACGAACACTATACAGAAGGCTGATGATGGCAGATGAGATTCTGCCAAAACATTGCTACAACTTTAAAAGCACAACTATAATGACATGGGAAAATACCCGAACAAAGCTGAATACCATACATGTAACTACCCGTGAAAACTTAAGAAAACACACACCCACCCACACATATATGTATATGTTATGTCTCACCTATATTCATAGATGAGAAGGCAAGGTTTCAGAATTCAAAATATTCAAGCAAGAACAAAACCGGATTCAAAAAGGATTAATAGCACTGTTTTCCAGTCCTTGGCAGACTTCCCGGAACCTGTCAGGCTAATCAGAATTGTCCATAAATCACAAGGCCACTCCAAATGTATTCTTTCGACTCATCAAACACTTTGCTTCCAAGCAAAGCTTGAGAGTCAGCACGCCTCTTTAAATCACCTGGATAGGCGTGTCAGTCTCTCCAATCAATGTCTGGCCTGACGCCTCCCTTCAGATTGACGTTTCCTGGTTCTCCTAGTTCTGGCGTCAATCCACGATCTGTCAGTTTCCTTGCTGGAAACTTCTGTCTCATTTTGTTGATCATTTGCTGGCATGAACGAAGTCGAAGGTTCTGGGGAGGATTGTCTCTGTGACAATCTCTCATCCTCCTGGCTCACGTCTGTGTCCTCTGATAATTCAGACTCCACATTCACAGCAGGCTCCAACCTTCCATCTTCAGAGTCATCAGAGTCAAAACTCCCGGCAGGATCGATCCTTCCAGTCACAACATGTATATGTATATGTATATGTTTATGTATATGTATATATGCTGCTATAGAAAACCCCAGCCACAGAATCATCAGAGAAGCCATAGAGATTGAAAAAAGACCTCATAGACCTTTCTACGATAAGGCCTTTCTACGATAAGGTTCTTAGGGAATTATCTTACTCATGAGCAATATTTTGAGGGAAATTCCTGCAAAACTCTGCTGGTTTTTATTTTAAAGACTTGAGAGGGGAAAAGACAAATTCATGGAATGCAAGATGAGCAAAATTCTGCTCAATCAGATTACAAGCCAACAAGTCCAGTTTTTTTATCCTCATGGTGACTAATTCCAAGCCCAGTCTAGCTGCAAAGAACAGTCCCACCTTCTGTTTCAAATGGATATAATCTTGGGCCTCCATAGTCTCAACCTTCACAAAATTATATGACCCTCTTTTAAAGTGCTCCATGCTGATGAAAATGCATCAGTTTGCAGTGTCTTGATTTTGAATTATACAGCACTTCAAATGTTTGTATCTGTCCGAAATTTCCTATCTCTCCACTTTCCTAGGCAACCTCAAATGTTCATATTATGAGTTACTTATCCCATGTTAACTCTCCTATAATACCTTTTTGCTTAGGTCAGGGGTCCCCGACCCTGGTCTGGGGTCTGGCACTGGTCTGTGGCATGTCAGAAACCAAAGGGCCGCACAAACAAATGAAGTCCCATCCATGGGATGGAGGCAGCATGAGAAACCAAAGCCCCTCTGGTCTGCAGAAAAGCCTCTCTTGATGGAACTGGTTCCTGGTGTCCAAAAGGCTGGGAGCTGCTGGTTAGGTAGCCCTCTAACTGTTTTTCTCAGCTAAAAAGTGCCAGTGTCGCTGTCTTTTAGGACCTCTTCTTATAGTAGAAGCCAAAAGAGGCAAACATAAATGAAAACCAACACACAAGGAAGAGGAAGGCATGTTATTGAAGAAAAACATGGAAGTCCTAAAGCTTGATTGACCTGAGCAGAAAGCAGAAAGAAAAAGCCAGAAGATGGAGGAGAAAAGAATAAGATCCAAATAAGTAATCAAGAGGGGACACGGTAGCTCAATGTCTAAGAGGCTGAGTTTGTCCATCAGAAAGGTCGGCAGTTCAGTGGTTCGAATCCCTAGCGCCACATAATGGAGTGAGCTCCTGTTACTTGTCCCAGCTTCTGCCAACCTGAAAGTTGTAAAAATGCAAGTAAAAAAATAGGAACCACTTTGGTGGGAAGGTAACAGCCCTCCATGTGCCTTTGGCATTTAGTCATGCTGGCCACATAACCACAGAGACGTCTTTGGACAGCACTGGCTCCTTGGCTTAGAAACAGATATGAGCACCATCCCCTAGAGCCGGAAACAATTAGCATGCATGTGTGGGGGAACCTTTACCTTTAAATAATCAAGCAAATTATTTCCTAAAGATAACAAAAGAGTGAGACCACCTAGGAAGTTTTCCCAAGGTAGAATTCCAAGTGAAGCTTGGAATTCACCAGGAAGTGTTCCTACCTGTCATATTTATCCAGTGAACTCCAGACAGATGAAAATCATGGGACAGATTTATTCCAATCCCTTTGCAAGGAGCGACTTAGAGGAACAGGCTGTCCATCAGGGGTCTTATTACTAATGAAAGGGAAAAGAAGTATTTTAGAGGAGAATAGACTCAATAAAAAGATCTATACATTTCTGACACATTCTTTGCAGCTAATTTCAGCCTCCCCTGATTTTTATTTAAAGCATCATATTTAAACACAAGCTGCTTTGCATCTTACAGCTTTTGCTTTTCAAATCAGTCAGTGTAAAAACAGCTGGGCAGGCCAAGACAAAGGTAGAAAATCCATGTAGGTTTTTGACATTTCCAAATCTCTTCCTTGGGCAAGGTGCTAATAGAACATTAGAATATTTTATTCTTTTATGAATATTAGAAGGGGGAAATGGAGGAAAAGGGTTTGTCTGCATTTAGTTTACCTTGAGGTGAAATATGGAAGAGTGGGGGAAGAAGAAGTGAAGTTCAACTTGTGGATGGAACAGTTTTAGGTTACATTCAGGATTCTCTCTAGAAATCTGGCTGGGATGACAAAACAAGTCAATCGGTAGCTGATTTCTGATTTTTTAGGAAAAAAATATAGCCTTTACTCAAAATTCTTATCAGCTTTAAAGAGGACATAGGTTCTCTTCAGGAAGTAAAAATGAGGGAGAGGAAATGGATGAATTTTGGACTTGGTTTATTATAATCAACTGTTTTATATTTCTTTGGCCATTAAATTATGTTTATAATTCTTTTTTTCCCTGGACAGCTATTTATTTATCCACATACAAATGCAAACATTTTATTTGCCTGGGTTTTAAGGAGTCATTTTTTAACCACTGTATGAGAAGGCATCAAAGGAAGATAATTGAAGGCACTGCACAATGAGGAAGTGGAGAAGAAAAGCAGGAACTAGAAAAAAAAATAGAGGTGAGAGGAAACAGGGGAAAGATGGGTGGGGGGAGGTGATCTTCATTCAATTTTCCATTTCAAATTAAATCAATAACTTTCATAATTAGTTTTTACTCCTGAGACCCCCAGCAAGAAACTGACAAACTGGAAGAACCATAAAAGTAAAACGCACCCCCTTGCACATTAATATTTGCTTCCAAACACCAGCAAAATGTGCAGTTTTAAAAATGGACCAATTGGGTATTTCAACTCCTGTCCATCCATTGGGATTCCCCAGCTCTTTGATCTTTTTTCATCTTTTAGTATTTGCATAGTGGTTGGGGAAACAGAAACAGCCTGCTCAATGCTTGCAACAACTCCCAACTTGTCTCCATGTTTCCATATGAATCCCCACTCCCACTCCTGAATGGGTCTAGGACAACTACCTGTAGGAGGGTTTCCCATGGCCAATTCACCATGGCTGTCAGATGATGCTCCTTTCAAAATCCGAGAAAGATACTCTTAGACTCCATTGTTGTAGAGAAAAGAAACCTTTACTGAAAATCAAGTAGTAGCATCAAAAGAATTCGAGATCTGAGAATTTACATGTGAAAACCACATTTACAAAGTGATGGCAACGTTCCCACCCACAATAGTTCAAACGGTCCATCCAATCAAAGAAGTGTATAATGTCATGTGGGGCATCTTCAGGTGGTGATGTAGACATCTGGCCATTGACCTTGGCCTCGTTTGATAAAGAGCTGCAGTTGTGCAGTAAGCAAGCAAGTAAGCATAAACAATAAAGTTTTCCCAAGTTATGCAGTTCACTTTCTGAAGCCTCTAGCACATTTCCCACTCCACAAAGCCCAATTGATTCACCCTCCCCCCATTACTATGGCAGCTGAAAAGATAGCGAAAGAAAGGAGTCTTGAAGGCTGGCAATGGCCAACACTCCACAGGACAATTTACGACAGCCAACTTGCCATGGGACAGAAGAAATGGTGGAACAGAATCATTAAAGAAAGGATGCAAAAGGAGGGACGCAATGAAATGTGAATGACAAATAAACAATTTAATTAATTTAAATTGAATTGCTGAACTGTCCTGCAGTGAGTTGGCCCATAGCTAGTTGGATGTGGCAAGTTGGACACAGTGAGCCGGTTGTGGTGAGTTGGCCACAATGAGTTGGCCATGGCAAGTTGTCCCATTCTACTCCTGAACATGGCCTGATCTGCTTTTAAAAACCCTCCTACAAGTAGTCCTCAATTTACAACCACAATTGGAAACTGATTTCCAGCCATAGGTCATTACTGTCATAAGTCGAGCTACCCATGTGACTGGATCTGAATCTGCTGGAACAGAATAAAGCAGCAAAAGGGATTTATTTATTATTTGACTTAGGACATAGAGTACACGGATAACAATAGTAAAAATATGTATAAAAGGAGCACATACAACAATGGTACACTGACAATGGAAATACATAGTCAGTTTTGTAAGGTATGAGGAGCTCAAGAAGTTATATATAAGTTAGATTTGGAAATACATTGGTTCATGAGAATGGAATAAGTGTTCTATGTATTAATATCTAGGCCCTTTATCTAATTAAGCTCAGGATTTGTTAGTTGGAAAAAGTCTGACTTTCCTCCTGTATATGTTCTCAAATGCCAGCTAGTCATTATGTGATCAAGTATCTGACAAGGATATCTATGGAGATTCTCAATTATCCATGTCATAATTGTCCCAAAGGTTCTTCTTCCAAAGGCAACTGGACTTTCTTGTTTTCTTTTTAAAATGTTTCACTTCTCACCCAAGAAGCTTCTTCAGAACTGGGGATGGGATGGGACAATGGATTGCCTGACGAGGAGCATTGCAGTCACAGTCAGGGGAGGATACCCTGCCCCACTTAAACAAAGAGTCTTGACAGATACCATGCAAGGTGCATATCCTATCCAGCACTGGCAGGTCAATTGAAACCCTCTCATTTTTAGTTGGTAAAGGGAGAAAGTGAATTAGATCCTTCTCTTAGAAGGGATGATTTTATTAAAAGGCAGAGGAAGTCACATTTCTTTGGTCTGTTGTACAGTAGCTGATCCAACTTAATCCCCTTCCTCTTGGCTCTTTAGCTGACTGCCCAGACTATTTATAAATAGGAAAAAAGAGAGAAGAGAAAATTTAAGGAAATGTTATCATTCTATTGAAGTGTAGACAGACTAATAGATGGAGACAGGCTGTGATTGCATGGATACTGCATTCAAGTCTCGTTTGTGAAGCAGTTGTTGGAATGATTGTTCAAGTCCTGCCTTAGCCATGAAAGCTAACTGGGTAACCTTGGACAAATCTCTCTGGCTCTCACATCTCTATCCCTCCCTCTCCCTCCCACTCCTTCTTTCTCTCTCCCCACCTCCCTCTCTCCCTACCACTTCTTCTTCTCACTCACTCCTCTTCCCTCCCAAACTAAACTTACCTCAGACGGTTGTTGTTGGGGGGGAGGGGAGGAATAGGAAGTGGAGGGAGTATTAGGTATGTTTGCTGACTTGAGTTATTTGTAAAAATAATAAAGGCAGGAAACAAACAAATAAATATATTTGAGGAAGCACAGTGGGGAATGAAGTGCAATCTAGATAAATATTTGCAAAATGAACAAAGAGGTCCAATCCATTTACATTTAAACATCCTTTCTTGTAAGAAAATAGCGCATTAAGAATCAGTTATCATCCAGCAAGGGTGCTTAGGTCTGCAATCTTATCTTAATTTCCTATCTACAGTAATTAGAATGTGCATGGGAAATCATTTTCATGCCTCTCCTTATCTTATGTGAAATGCCTTAAATGTTAATAATTTAATTGTATAACAAGGTGTGAATAATGTATGTAGATAAGTAAAGGTACAAAGATACCT
The DNA here is from genome assembly GCF_049901715.1 of Pseudonaja textilis. NCBI lineage: Eukaryota > Metazoa > Chordata > Lepidosauria > Squamata > Elapidae > Pseudonaja > Pseudonaja textilis. Next base: position 7,633,269 of record NC_141998.1, on the reverse strand, counting down.
TTGTATGTGCCTGTGTGCATCTTTGTGGGTTTTTCTTATTTTCTTTGCCATTTCCTTTCTTGTGTATAAAGATATAAGATACATCAGAATGGAAGTAGGTTGGAGAAGCTTGCAATATACAAAAAGTAAAGTCTGTGGCTGTTACCTTGTCATACTTCCCACTCTAACAAAGTAACCCCGAACATCTATCCATGAACATTGTAGAAAGTAATGTATATACTCTACATACTACTCAAGGTAAAGGTTCTCCTCACACATACGTGCTAGTCGTTTCCGGGTCTAGGGGGCGGTGCTCATCTCCGTTACACAGCTGAAGAGGCGGTGCTGTCTGAAGACATCTCTGTGGTCATGTGGCCAGCATGACTAAACACCAAAGGTGCGCAGAACACTGTTACCTTCCCACCAAAGTGGTCCCTATTTTTCTACTTGCATTTTTATATGCTTTTGACTACTAGGTTGGCAGAAGCTGGGACAAGTAATGGGAGCTCACTCCATTAAACGGCGCTAGGGATTCGAACCACTGAGCTGCCGACCTTTCTGATGAATAAGCTCAGCATCTTAGCTGCTGAGCCACCTCATCCCACTACTCAAGAGAGACAATCAAAAAGCCAAAAAGGAAACAAAAAGACCCAAACACCTCTTCACCAGCAATCAACACCCAGATGAGCAGAGACCAACACCAAGATTAACACTAGACCAACAATCAAGAAGTTAACCATACTTCAGTCAAGGAACCTGGAAGTCAAGTCATGGTTACTGGACTTCTTGTTATTTCAAAGTCTTTCACTGTTTATCCAAGTAGCTTCTCTTGATGCTTAGTTACTCTTGGGAAAAAGAGATCAGAGAATAAGCTAATAAGGTTTATTTTGTGTGCAAGATCAATGTAGAGTTAAGCACTCATCAAATTCCTATGATAGAACTGATGCAGTTTCAACAAATCATTGCATTAGATGTCAGGGGTTGTGTATAGATTTCATACTAATGAGTGCTATTTAGGGATGTTTGCTTGCTTCTATTTGCTGGAACCTTAGAAATGCATCAAAAGCAGAACCAGAAGTGAAAGACATAGCATGTTCAAAAGACTCCTTTGAGTATTCAGGTATAAGAACCATTTTAATGAGCTTAGAAGTTGTTTTAAGAAGCAGAACTACATGGAATTTGATCTCTGGATATGAATACATTCCATACTTTCTATCAGAAGTTTAACTTAAAGTAGAAATAAATCTATTGCTTAATATTGTTGGCCCACAACAAACAAACTACAGATAGATAGAACTTCAAGAAAATCTTACAGTATATTACTTCTATTTTGCTGGTGCCTATTGAGGGAATGGCCGCTAAAGGTTATGTTATATCAAATATCTGAAGAAATACGATAGCGAGAAGCTCTTGGAGAAGTTAAAACCCAAAACAGGAAAACTTTCTCTTTTTAATCAACCTTTCTGTTCCTTACACCTCACTGGGTGGTCTGATTTCAGGAGCTTCAATTAATGGTCTACAAAGAGCTTAGATTTAGGAAGAAATGCATACTTGCTATTCCCAAATTGGTCTTCTCTCTAAATCTTTCGGGACTGCAAAAGATCAAACTTTTTGTAGTGCTGATGTTAGATGTATTATATCCTAAAAGAAATGCATCCACTTGCCAAAAAAAAAAAAAAAGATCCCTCATCAGCGTATTGTACTGTACCAGCTACATACACTTAATTTACATAATTGTATAGTATATCTCTTGTTTGTCCTCTTCTTGATCCCTTTGTCTCTCTTTGTTACATCACCGATTCTTAGACCTTATTTTTAGATTAGAAAGCACAAAGTGACCTACGTGCAAATGGTGCAATTATTTAGGGCTCCCGTATCAGGACCTCAAAAAATCGATAGATGGCACCCAAAAGATACAAAACACTCTGGCTCTTTGCTTCCATCTAGTGACCATCTATAGATTTGCAGCTCAGTTCTCAAAGCCTTCCGTCCTTCTATTTCACATTACATGCAGTAAGCTTATGACCATTTCGAAACTAGATTCTCTATGCATAACAAGTCAGCCCTTCACAAAAATGGGGGGTTAAGGAGAAAATAATTTCAGACAGAGTGAGAAATGAGAACAGCACAAAAAAGAGTGAATATAGACTACAGGTGGTCCTTGATTTACAATAATTCATTTAGTGACTGTTCATAGTTATGTCACTAAAAAAAGTGACTTATGACCATTTTTCACATTTATGTTGTGGTTCAACGGCAGCAGGTACGGATAGCTGAGGTCTCAGAGAGCGAGGACTCAGATGAGGGGCCTGCATGTGATGCAGGGATGGGGCCAGGACCATCAGGGAGAGGAATGCTGCCTTTGGAGATTGTGGAGGTTGGCAGCAGTGAGGAAGAAGTCCCCGAGGAGCCTGTGCCCAGTGTGCATGCACGCAGGGCTACTCGAAGGAAAGAGCAGCTTCAGCATCACGGGCGACTCGGGAGTAAGGCTGCAAGGTGATGGCCCCTCCTATAAGAAATAAAAGCCAGCTAAGAAACTGGAGATCTTTGCAGGAAGCAAAGAAGTTTTTGCACTCAAGCCTTGTGGACGTTTGGACTCTCTTAGTTTGTGTTTGGAGACTCTTTGTGCTTGAAATATTTCTTAGTAACTTTATCTAGTATTCTTGGCAGCCTTGCACCACCTTGGCAAGGCTCATTCTTATCAAAGACAATTAATTTGAAACAATTAACCGTGAAGGAACGGAATTTGTAAAGAATCATTAAAAGGTTGTGCTTACCTCTGTTTCGTGTTTGTTTCCTTGGAACAAGGTTTGGGTCAGAACAACTTAAGACCATTACAGCATCCCCCTGGTCATGTAATGAAAACTCAGGTGATTGGCAACTGCTTCATATCTATAACAGTTGCAGTGTCCCAGGGTCACGTGATCCCCTTTTGCAACCTTCTGACAAGCCCTCTCTAAGCGGTTTACAGAGTTGACCCTTTGTCCCCAACAGTCTGGGTCCTCATTTTATCCACCTCGGAGGGATGGAAGGCTGAGTCAACCTTGAGCCAGTCAGGATCGAACTCAGTGGGCAGAGTTGGCCTGCAGTACTTCATTCTAACCACTGAGCCACCATTGGCAAGGAATGGAGGGAGGGAGGGAGGAAGAAAGGGAGAGAGGGAGGGAGGGTGGAAGGAAAGGAGGGAGAGAGGAAGAGAGGGTGGAAGGAAGGGAGGGAGGGAGGGGGAGGGAGGAAGGAAGGGCAATAGCCTTTAGACTTATATACCGCTTGATAGTGGTTTACAGCCCTCTCTAAGCAATTTAGAGAGTCAGCATATTGCCCCCATCAATCTGGGTCCTCATTTTACTCATTTTACTCACCTTGGAAGGATGGAAGGCTGAGTCAACCTTAAGCGTGGTGAGATTTGAACTGACAAATTGCAGGCAGCTGATAGTCAGCAGAAGTAGCCTGTAGTACTGCACTCTAACCACTGTGTCACTGTGGCTCAATAATACTCACTTAACAAATGTCCCACTTAACAACAAAAATGTTGGGCTCATTTGTGGTTGTAAGTTGAGAACTACCTGTGCTGTATTTTTTGTTGTGCTGGTGGGGGAATTCATCTACCCATTCTCCCTTCAGTTTAATGAAAGAAAAATTGCAAAAAACAAAACCAAACCCAAAATTGTTGATGTTGCTGTGGTTTTACAGCGGTTTGGCTGGTTAGGGCCACTTCCTCTCGGCAGGAGTCTTCAACTTTCCTGGCTTCACACATTCCCATCAAATCCCAGGATGAAGTCTCTTTAAAAATGTCTCGTCTGGGTGGGTTGAGAAATATAAGCATCCAGGGAGCGTCCAAAGCAAGGATAAATAATGGGTAGTGGAAAATGTTCCTGACAATAAAGTCAGCTCGACAGCAATCCCCAAGAACTTCCAAAGATCTTCCCAAGCAGGCTGAGAAGACAATAGACAACGGGTGTGTGTGTGTGTGTGTGTGTGTGTCCCAGCAAAATGTGGAAATGCCGCAAATGAGCAAAGCGCAACAATGCAAAGGACCAGAAAAGATTTTCCCAGATCTTCCAATTTGTTTGAGTTGCTTACAACCCTAAGAAAAACCCTAAGACCCAAGTCGTTCCTTCTTAATGACCTTCCTCGCCTCCCACCCTTTGCCCCTCGGCCCGCATTACATTTCAGACCTTGTGTTTTTAGGGATCTACGGGCTATTTCCAAACCCAGCCATTACTAGGGCACGCGGTGACATTAATATGAGTGAATGCAGGAAAGAAGATGAAATAAAACATTTCCTATTGAAGGAAATGAGAGCTCCTTAAGAAAGGCAAACACACATAGGCCTGGGCAACCCGGAATACAAATGAGGCCACGGGGAGCTTTGAATTCCACAAGCATGATGTTACTGAAATGTTTTGATACCAGAATAAGCACCTGCAGATATGAATTACATCCTTGTTCAGACCATGAACGCTGGAGTCCTGACATCTCAGGAAGTGCTTATGTTATATTTCAGGCCCTGCTGCCAACTGCGCCATGATCAAATAAATCAATCAGAGCTACAAGAGGCGTTTTTTGAGGTGGGGGGAGGAAGACTCGCTCCTCAATTAGCACCACCTGCCTCTTAAACTTCAAGGGGAAAGTCCTTTTTTTTTCCTGGGAGGGCCATGCAGAAATGATCCTGACGCCAGCTCTCCAACAGTGACGCATACCACGTGCATTCTTCCTGTACGGGGCATGAGATTTCTTCCCCTACCTTACCCTGTTAAAACTCAGTGAGGATAAAGCTGCTCATAATCTCAGATAGAAAGGAATTTTTCTAACCATAAAGTAAAATCCATGTGCAGGACAGGCAAAAAAACAACAACATCACCCTGGACAGGCAGCTGAACCCTTCAGATATTTTATAATCTTTCAAAAAGCAAAATCTGAGTTGGTTCCAGTAACGTAGCAAAATACGTGGATGGGTGAGGTTTTGTCTATAAACTTTCATTCAGTACCTTCGGTGTTCCTCTGAAAGAGTAGGCGAAAAAGGGAAAAGAAAATCAAGGAGAAGTTTTCAAAATTTTCAATCATTCATCTTTCAAATCTTGTACTATCAAATAAAGTCTCCATTTTCCCATTCAACCCAACTGAGAAAGTCCTATTTATCTATCAAATATTAATAAGTTCAGCATCTTTAACTGCTGAATGTGATGGCTCAGCAATTAAAAATGCTGAGTTTGTCAGCTGGGTCCGAGCATCATGTGACGGGGGGGGGGGGAACGGGACTCCTGTTACTTGTTCAACTCCAGCCCACCTAGCAGTTTGAAAGCATGCAAATGCAAGTAGATATATAGGTACCACTTCAGTGGAAAAGTAACAGTGTTCTGTGTGCTTTTGGCATATATAGCCATGTTGGCCACATGACTACCAAAGTGTCTTCAGACAACACTGCCAAGAAATGAAGATGAGCATTAAGACCTTGCATTACTAAACAACAACAAAACCCCTGATGTTTTATTCTCGTCCTTGGTCTCCCTTCTTTTTTTACATTATTTCTCCATCCTTCTCTTCATTTATATTCTTAATCCATTGGTCAAACATGTTATATGACATGCAGTTCTAAATTAAATAAATCAAATTTTCCTTAAGCTGACTCCCTTCTGAAAAGTTTGGATCATAATGCCTAGAGTTCCCTGCCAGATGGGATTTCTGGAAACTGTAGTTTCAAAAATTCTTAAGGAGTTTAGTTGGAAAAAGAGGTCCTCCAGAAATGGACTATTACTTTATGAGGTCCATGAGTACCCATTCCTAGTTGAGAAAAGGAATGGGCTCTACCGCTACATTTTACAAACCAGCCTTAGTATATTATGCAAACCCAACTAATTATGGTTTATTTAATAAAGCCTCCTTAAGCAAACCCAAACTTATCACAAGCTTATGCAAATCTGTATCTGATCAAGAAATCCAATGAATTAACAGAGGGAGAATAAAAGAGAAATCCTTAGTTATTACTGAAATTAGCTCTCTATTGGAAGGGAGATTATCATTATTTAGCAAAAAAAATGAGTTAACATCTCCAGTTGGATTATGGATGGCAACTCACTGATGGGGTAAATACAAGGATTGTCATGGAATGTGACTCAGAAAGCCATCCATTTGAGAAGGTGACTCATCTATCCCAATTCCAACTAAAAAGAGAAGCTGATCTAAGATTAAATATTACAAAACATGCCACTAGTCTCAAGAGAGCCCTTCACCAAAAGAAAGCCAAGTCTGTTAGTACTGCCTCTGGAATTTTGCAGTGCTCAGAGAAGCAAGGAGCAAGTAACTCTAAGAGGTTTTTTTTTAAGCCAGTAATTCTTGCAAACTATTCATTGATTGGGTGAGTCCAGTTTTTAGTCTGCCCATCACTACATCATGTTCCCAGTTGGAAGTTTTTATGTTAAAATACGATTTCACCTGGGTAAGATATACAGTGCAATTTCTCAAATTAATGAGAGAGATGGAAAAAAAAAACCCGATCTGTTTCCTCTGGAAGGGAATAGCATAAGCAAGTTTCAGTTTATTTTATATATTGGCTGTTCCATAAATCCATTTCAATCCGTCGCTCGTCTGCTGCTCTAACCCCACACCTCTTCCCCCACCAGGCTGAATGGTTGGGAAAGAACCCCCACCTCTCAGGCAGTTCCATATTCCCTATTCCCGTTTTGTAATTGTAATTTCATTAACAATCAGCCCCGTCCAACAGAACCCATCTAATGATGTCCCTCTTAAGATTCTGGTTTCGTTTCAGCTTAACTCTCAAGATGTGAAAAGGGGAAAGAACAGCAAAGGACAGCAAAGAGTTTGAGTTTCTTTTGGAAAAGGAGAAGGAGAAGAAGAAGAAGAAATTGCATCTTCAGCTGCAGTAATGTGAAAAGCTAAATGTGGACAGAATAGTAATATGTAAGCAGTTTCTAAAGTTTTCTGATGGGAATACTTAACGGCAGAAGTATGCTTCCCCAGGAGATCTCCTCCACCATTTGGGCCAATTTCTTACTCTGAGAACTGAACCAGTTCGTGATGTAATGCTCAGGGGAAGACATTCCCCTGAAAAGTGTGCCTTTCTAGGGAGAAGACTGGAGTAAACATCTTAATATTGCTTAGATCATTCTGGGTGTTTGCTAGCTGGTGGCTTTGAATCGTGAAACCTGAAAATCTGAAAAGGAGCTCCTGAATGTTCAGGACAAGCTTGTTGTGCAATCCAAGAGTTCTAGGTTATTTGTGGATCCCAAGAATCTTGGGTGTGGCCCCTGCAATCTTTCTAAACGCTGTCATTAAAACAGTAATGTTTAGCCAGATGCAACAGAATGGGAATGATTGAATCCTAACCAAGGTGTCTTCAAATATTTTAAAATGCAAATGAATTAAGTCAAATTTGTTTCTGTCATGGCCAAACCTATTGTTGGACCATGCTCTTTGACTCACTGTTCAAAGATCAATAGGAATCTTCATCCAGGGAGAAGAAGGGGAGGAAAAAAATTAACTGCACTCCTTCTCACTTTGAAGACAATGATGCAAGACTAGGCAGATTAATTATGAATTACAGAATTACAGTTGGAAGGGACCTTGTAGGTCATCTAATCCAACCCCCTGCCCTGATTAATTAATTTAATCTTGATTAAATTTATTCAAAAACCATTCCTAGTAATATCCCTCTAATCTATACATCAGAACTAGTTGACAGTCTATTATGTCTTAAGTTACAATGGGGGTGAGTGAGGATGATCCTTGGACAGGCTTTTCTGCACAGAGTCAAGCTATAGGTTACAGTGAATGTAACCTATAGCTTGTATAGAATACTACACATTCTTAAGCTTTAAAATGGGGGTGGGAAAGGATAGATCTATAGTTGTTGAAAGAATATGATGATGTAAAGTTGGTTTACTTTAGTGGGTATTGGTAGAGATATCAAAATGGAGTGAACTGAATGTGTCAGTTAGTGCTGTGATTATTAGATTTAACTGCTACTAGACCTAGTGTTGTTTCAACTAAAACAACTACACCCATCCAACTAACTCACCAGACTATGTGTGTTTAAGTCAGTCTTGATTCTTGTTGATTTACAAGCCCATGTAGTTTATGGGGCAACATTTTTGGAAGTGGCTGGGTAATTCCTTCCTAGGGATGAGAAAGAGGCAGGATTAGAACTCATAGTTTCCAACCTCTAGCCCCGGGGTCGGCAACTACTGCAAATGTATGACTTGTAGACTTCAACTCCCAGAATTCCTGAACCAGCTGGCTCAGGAATTTTGAGAGTTGAAGTCCGCAAGTCATAAAGTTGTCATAGTTGCTGTTCTAGTTCAGTGCTTTTAACTACTATACCACATTGGCTTTCTCCAGCCTCCTCATCCCTGCTTAATCCTCCTAATGTCTGTCTGTGATTAAGATAAGACCTTAGAGAACTCCTACAATGATTACAAAAACAGGTTCTTCATTTTGTATGAAACATCCGAAGTACCTTGTGACTTGCTTTTGAGGCTTCATCCTCCACACTTCACTTACTTTTTCAGGCTCAACAACTACTATTAGGCGGTTGAAACCTATCCTTTTTAAAAAATTGCTGTTCTGATGCAGTTTCTTCCCTAGCTCCCAATCCAGTCTCCCATTCCTCTCTCCAGTCTCTCCCTTTTATTAATTTCTTATGTGACTGAACAACTTGTCCAGTCAATGAGGAGGGAAACTACAGACATGATTATTTTTTTAATGGAGAACGGTGGAAAGGTGCCGGTTTTGTGAAATTGTCTGTCTTTTGTCCTTCAGCTAAAACCTGGCAGAATCACATATAAAAAGAGGTTAAAACTGCTAATCGATGCTCCAGTGTCATGGAAGGAGACTCACTATTTATAGTGATTTAATACGATTTAATAATAACGTTGAGTCATTTTTAACAATACTGTAGAAGCTAATGAAGAATGAAGTACTTTTAATCTGTATTATGATAGCTGTTAATTTTATTTGCATATATATTACATATGTTCCATAATTAAGTACACTGAGCCAGTTAGCTTTTGGCTTATGAAACCTGACTAATTGCAGTTTTGTGGTGAGAAATAATTTGGTTTAAATTGTGTATTATATTTAGTTTTATGACATATTGTATTCTGTATTTTATATTTTGTTTAACTAGTAGAATTGCCACTGCTCTGTTGTGAAAACATATCAATTACATTGTATATCATAGACAAGAAACCTATTTAAAATCTTATTCTTGATTTTACTTAGGTGTTTGAAAGTTTTAAACAATGTTCTTGGAATCTCAGCTGCCTTTTTAATCACCAGTTTGCAGCTGGGATGATATGAGAAAAATAATAAAGATTTGCAAGGGTTGAGGAGAACTAACATAAGGACAATCTATTTACTAATTAAAAACTTGTTTGTAAAATGTGTGCATGAAGAAGCAATGCAGAAGAATATGTCAGAAGTGCATGAGGCAATGCATTTGAATGTTTGTGCATTGTTTTTTATTACTATGGCTGGTTGCAGAGTCAGACAGATGTTTAAAATAGATTTGGCATTTGTATTCACCTGTTGAGTCCTTTCCAAAGATCAGGACAGGCAGATGTTGCTTGATGGTGCAAAATAATAAGCGATTCCAAGTAAAGCTGCCTTTTGCAATTGACTGATTTTGTCAATGCTGATGCTGGTGTTCAAGTGATGCTCCACTTGTTTTAGGATTACATCCAAGGCACCTATTACTATTACAATATGTACTATCTTTGCTTTCTTTTTTCTTTTTGCCAGTCATTCTACTTCTTTTTGCATGTTTCATTCCCTTCTTCCCAATTCTTTCTTTTCTCAGGGTGTTAAGTGGCAGGTCTGCCTGTTTGAATTCTAAAATTCTATAGTATTTTAGCTTCTTTATTTTCTATTGTTTTGCCTATTTGTTGTTCCACCAGTCCTGTTCTTGCTTGCAGAGCTGGTATTTCTTGCAGATCTTCCAAGTACCATTGCTGCTACTTTATCATGCCATTGTTTCTAATCTTGCAGCAGTTAAGTCCGTTGTATCTTCAACTTATTGTTAATATTATTCTTACAAAACTGAATAATTTAATGAAAAAAACCCAGATGTGCTTATGAAAAAGACCTTTGATTCAGACAAGGACTCTGATTCATAGAGTTGAATCAGTTTTGCAATCTAAAGATGATAGGAACACTAGCAAGAAAAGGAATGCTCAGCCTTTTTGTGTGTGTGTGTGTGCGTGCAATTGTTTACTCAAAATGTAACCTAAGCCAATAATTATAACTACTAGCTTTTCAATTTTCTGATTTATTAAATAAATGGTGGCGCCGCTAACAACCTTGTGATATAAAATTAAAATAATAATACTTACCTAGCAGAAGAGAAACTTTTTGTCAGGAATGGTGTTTCTAAGAGCCCCTCTCCTTCCAATTAACGAGTCTATGTTTGCACTTCTTTGACGATCAACAGAATTTGAGCAGCGTCTGCTGACAGCACCAACATTGCGATATTAGTAAAAGGAAAAAAAAGGGACTCCAGTCCAGGAAAGGAAGCTTATTTAAAAAGAGGGAGGGAGGGAGGGAGAGAGACTGAGACTTTCTGGGAGTCTGCAAGATGTCCAGACATATCCAGCAGATACAATATTTTGACGTTACTAGTTGAATGAAGGCATTATTTCGATTTAAGGCAGCGTACCAAACTGATCTGTTTTTCTTACTCATTTTCTAGGGGCTATAGAGTTTTTTTCCCCTGATGGTGTTGTTCTGAATGACTTGTTGTGTCGCAACAGAAAGTGTTGTCCAATTGTCCATCGTTGTAGCACTCAACAGCTTTCTTGGCTTCTTATACCTCTTGATTCCATGGTGCAGAAGATGATACGGTTGGAGGGTAAGGATGGAAATTAGGGGAAGGAGAAATGGGTTTCCTTCCAATTCTTCCACTGAAACCATAAGCAATCAGGGGGGCTGCACACCAGAGAGAAAGTTGAGGGTGCTTGGTGCTCTCTAAGCTTGCTTGTTTTCTTGCAGATGTTTCATTACTCAAACTAGGTAACACCATTAGGACTGATGATGTTACCTGACTGGGTCATGAAACATCTGCAAGAAAAAAAAAAAAAAGCAAACTCAGAGAGCACCAAGGACCCCTCATTTCAACCCTGAGCTACAAATATTCCCCTTTATTGTGAGAGAAGATTAAACATTGAATAATGGGATATTTGATCCTCATGTCCTCCCATGCTTGTGATGAAATGAGCACAAAAATACGACATGCCAACCATGAAAGTTTCACTGCAAATCTTTTTTTTTGGTGGGGGCAGTGTTAAGGGGGTGAAGGCACTTTCTTTCCCCATCAAAATATGTGAAAATATTAAAGGAGGCAAAAATGAAAATTTCAGCACAGGGGTTGTTTTGTTGCTGCTGGAAATATTTACCATGAAGAACAGTGAGTATAACTAACTCCTACTAAATAAAAGTATAAATATGACCAATGTCCGTAATACCGTAGTAATTATTAATTGCAATCAAGAACCTTGGTTGGGTTTTAGTGGCAGAATATAATTTTGCAGATAATTGTTTGGGCAAGTTATTCACAGGCAATTATACAAACACCAGGGTTCCTCTGCAGTTAGAGAATTTGTAACTTGGAAGATGTGTACATGCTCATCCGGGTGGTCCATGTTTAATGACCACAATTGGGACTGACAATTTGGTCATTAAGCAGAATAGTTGAAATCGTGACTGTGCTTATGGACTTGCTTTAACTTTCCTTGGTTTTAAACACCTGTCAAGGTCATAAATGCAAGAACTAATCAAAGATACTTTTTCATCTCCATCCTACCTGCAAACGGTTGCTAGAGGAAGTTGCTAAACAAAAATTGCCTGCATTCGACATGCTTACATAAGCTCCCCACATATGCAAGGTTTGTGTCTATACATAGATTGAATTCGTTGACTTATAAATATAGGTACCCATGAGCATTTAGAGAAATACGCTCTTATTACCTTGCAATAATCATTCCTCCTTTCTAAATTGGCCATGGAAACTTACCCGGACTCAAAGGGGGAATTCCCAAACATTCCGATCAGGCTAGGTTTTGAGCACATGGCACTATTTGCTTGCATTGCCTGTCAAGCACCAGGGAAATCAGGAGATTCAGGCACTTCAAATGAGTATAAAGATTTATTGCAAGCTTAAACCATCTACAAGAATCTGAACTACTAATGGACACGGGAAATCAGCGAGAGTTAAGAACAGAAAGGAATTCAGGGTGATCTGGACTTAGATCTCTTGTGGGCACTCAGGGACTCTTGACTGATAATGCATTTGACCCCTCCCTCAGGCTCAGCCTGATCATCTCCGATATTACCTTCCATCATACAGTTGAACAAAGCCAACAAATTTGGAAATTAAATTAAGTGAAATTAAGATGCTTTTTCTTGGTTAATATTTAGATTAACTTTTTTATTTGCCAAAGGAGATTTTATCGGAAAGGTGAGCTATTAATCTTACAAACACCATTTACCTAAAATGTGAACAGTTTTTGGCTCACCTCTTTTTTATAGTTCCTAAATGCCCATGTAGGCTCCTTGCCAAACAGTTGTAAGTTTTTATTAATAAATACAGTTGTTATGCCATAAAACCCGATGTTGCATTGCGCGATACCTTTTTATGATTATTGGACTATAGACGTTCTTCACCAAAGTGATTTATGCCGGCAAAAAGAGTCTTAACGACTATTCACAAGGAGGGCATTTAAAACAAAGCAGAACTTGGAAACTAGTCCAGAGAAAGCATCTATCAGGGGATTTGATTGCCATCAGTGTTTAACTATAAAATCTGCCCAACTTAAACATTTATGGAAATGTTGGCTGCGTAAGCACTCCCTAAAATTTAAAACTTTGATTCTCTGCTCGGCTTTATCGCCCATCAAGGAGCGACATTCAAACTGTTTTAGGAAAGAAGCACCTTCTGAGCTGGGTTCGTTTCAATAAACCCTACAAATTGAAAGTATTCCAAAAGGCACTTTATGAGTCCTGATCTTATCTGAGTTTCACCTGCAGAGGATAAATATAATCTCTCCCTCCTGCCCTATATTTTCTTTGGCTTTAATGTACGGGGCTGAAAATGTCCAACACCAAATCTAGTCTGAGTGGAGAACTGGAACTCCTGCCAGTTTGAGTGAAGGACACATCGAGGGTTGGGGAACATAGCTTTGTTTGTTTTGGCAGCCTCGTAGGGTAGAAACGGTTTCCATTCCATCCGAAAGCAGTCAAATGCTATTGAAATATTGCACAATAAAAGTCATTCATTATAACTGTCTTCTTGGCTTTCTGAAAAAAAGAAAACAAAACAGAAAAAGGCTGACCAGTTTCAAATCTGTGCAGGGGGCAGGAAGTGAGGAGGCAAGAGGTCAGTGGAAATAGACCAACACTGAGAATTTTTCCCCCTTCTGGGTCTCGGTTTAGGGAATATGTTTCATATTTTTATTTCCATCACATACTAGATTTCCCTTGAGTTCTCCAAAGACTAGCTCAAGTAGTTAATTGCTCTGTTATGCACAATTTACAAGGTTTAATTACAAAACTAATACATTAACCTTCTGGTCTAAGTGTCAAAAGTAAAGTTATGCCTTCCCATAAGCCCTGTGGGGCAGTTATAGCAGTCTTCAGACATCAGTGTGAGTGCGAATTCTGACATTGGAAAAGACAGAGGTCTGTACAGAACGCGGAGGGAGAGAAAGAACATTGGAATTATTTAATCATTATGACATTTCTTTCCTGTATTCTCTTGAGGGTATCAAGTAGATACACAAAGGTTTCCAACCCATTTTAGAACCAAGAGTTCTGTTGGGTAGGTTGGATTGAGAGAAAGGGATGGAACTAATGTCACATGTGTTTGGGAGCTGAATGGAGGTTGGTCTTAGGTCCCCCTGTTGCTGACCTGTTTAAAAATGACAGGTATAAATTAAGAGAGAGTAGCAAATCCTAAAAAGCTAGACTCTGGTTATGCCAAACTGGCTTGCTAAATAACAACATATACAGAGAATGTATATGATGAAAACCTGCTAGATTTGTTTTCCACTTGACCAGTGTTTTTCTTTGCAGACTTTGAACTATACTGTGTTTCCCCAGAAATAAGATCAGGTCTTATATTAACTTTTGCTCCAAAAGTTGAATTAGGGCTTATTTTCTGGTTAGGTCTTATTTTGGGGGAAATACAGTCTGGCTGACAATCTTAACTGGGACTTATTTTGGGGGTGGAGCTTATGTTACGAGCATCCTGAAAAATCATGCTAGGGCTTATTTTCTGGTTGGGTCTTATTTTCGGGGAAATATGGCAGTAGTTGGTTTAAATCTCAGAATTACAAAAGCGACAATGGATTCTGCCCATTCTTCCTTTGAAATCACTTCCTTGGTCTTGGCAGCGCCTCACCCCACTAATCAGAATGGCAACTATTTCCAAGCTGATAAAAACAAACCAGCTGATTCATTAAAGGTTATATTGTCATTATATCATTAAAAGTCCATACAATGGAATTTCTTTTCTACACATTTTTATAAGAAGTTAATCTGAACACACTTAGATTTAGACAAATAAAGTCTAGCTAATATAATTTGTAAGAGCACCTGAGTTGGCTGGCTATTGATTTTATACTAAAATCATATAAGTATCACAATCTGTTCAATTCTGATTGGAGTTACCAAGATGTCCTATTTAGTCTCACATATTTACACAAGCACAGAGTTCAAGTGTCTATATGAGAGATCATCTTGGGGGAGCAGAGTTTCATAGTGAAATATTTCATTTCTCAAAGTCTCAGTTTCAACTGCAAAGACAAAGGACAGAATAGAAGGGAAAGTTCTCTCTTAATGCTCTAGTGAATTATTCCCAGTCCAAATATTCCATAGCAGATAGTCTACTCTCTATCAAAATCTTTAATTAGACATGCTAGTAATAAAACCAGAGACCTTCTATACATTGCAAGAAAAACTCAATCAACTGTAAGGAAGAAAGCTTGCATGTGCATACAGATAGTCCTCAACTTACAACCACAATTGGAATCAGAATTTCTGTTGCTGAGCAAGGCAGTTAAATGAGTTAAGTCAGATTTCATTTTTTTTGTTATGGTTGCTAAACAAATCACTGTTAAATGAATTATGTGGTCATTAAGCAAATGCAGCTTCTTACATTGACTTTGCTTATCAAAAGCCAGCTAGGAAGGTTACAAATGGCAAACACATGACCTTGAGATGTGGTAATCCCTATAAAATTTTGGCCAAATTTAGATCATGTGACTGAGGATATTGCAAAGGTCTTAAGTGTCAGGACCAGCCATAAGCCACTTTATACAGTGCCACTGTAACTTTCAACAGTCACTAACTGAATGATTTTAAGTAAATGACTATCTGTAGCAGATCAAAGAAAGCATTGTCTCAAGAAATAGTGCAGCACAACGAATAATTTTTCCACATCTTTATATAGCTGAGCATCAGCAAACACATCAAGATACTTCTGGCACTATAGATTTTTCTAGAAATGCAAACTATAATCAGGTTATCTCTGTTTTGAGAAGTACTACAGGTCTGTGCACAGGAGACAATTGAGGTTAGAAAAAAAATAGCTCTCAGCCCAGCATATTTATTTTTAAAAAATAGAGAAGTCTTGAATAAAGCAAGGCTGTCCAACCACAAATGAATCCCTCTCCCCAAGATCACAGCACTGATCAAAAATACGATTAAAAAAAACTTTACTTGTAAAACCGCTGATAGGCTAAACTCAACTCTCATCCATGTAAGATGAGACTAACACGAGGGCAGGTTAATTCAGTTTGATATGGGAACAAAGCTATTTGGTACGTTGTACTTTATTCTAAAAAAGGCTCATGCAGTCAATATATATTGTTTGCATGTCAACATGTTATGTGAATATTTCAACTGTGCATTGTTAGCTGAATTTAGCTTTGTGTCCTTGTGGCTAGTGACTTTTGCTAAGTAATACAATGCACATTCCCCTGCATTTAAATCTTTCTCTCCCAGTAGAGGAAAAACGAAACTATGCTTTAAACAGTTAACGTTCAAATTTCATGTTGCCCTTCTGGCATTTGTCCAAATTTTCCAAATGGGAGGCAGATGTGTTTGACTCCAAACCCACAACAGGGAGCTGAGAGCCTTCAGATGCACAGAAGCTCCTTCTTCTTGGTCCATAAGGTTTACTCACGATGTACTTTGATTCTTGAGGACCAACAGAGGACAGCCTTTTGGGGACTTTGCAAGGGATCTCAACCCAGGCAAGGCCCTCACCTTTTGCATCTTTCTGACCCCTCATGCTGCGTCTTACTTTCTTTGTTATATTCCTGTTTTCCTCAAAATGGTTTAAAAGTGCAATGTCATCTGCTGTCCAAGGACAAGATGGCAACCGGTCCAGGTTTCCTCCAGGAACACCAGGGCTGTTTGACTTGGTGCCCTCGGGGTTCAGAAAGTCTTCCGTCGATTTTCTGCTGATTCTTGGGTTCCTTTCAAAGCTCACCCCGTTGCTTTCACTCATTACTTCCGCTGAAAAATCTACAGTGAAAAATGAATTTTCTTTAGCCTTGATATTTTTAGTAGGTCCACAGATGTTCAGTAACTCCACCAGCTGCATTTCTGTCCTACTTGATAGACAGTCCCTTCCTACCACCTGTTCATTTCCATTTAAAGAACTCTTTAGTTTTTCAGGAGAGATTTTTTCGGGCACATATCCAGGAAACCATTGCTTCCCATTGTTTAGAGCAAGTTCTTGAAGCTGCACAGATGAACTCGCTAAGCCATCTTCTTCCTGAGGGCTAGAAGGTTGATCATGGCTGTCCACTCCTACAGCATGAGGTAGATTCGTTTTGTTTTCCATCATGTCATCAATAAACTTAGCATGCAGGTCACTTGAAGAATCATCTAAAACAAAGTTTCAAATGAACAAGTCAGAATGTTATTTCATCTAGTTGTGCTAATCAAGATTTAGCACAAGGTACTCAACCCCATTGTTTTAAACTAAAGAGGTTTTGTCTTATAATATCCTCCTCCTAGCTATTTTCACCACTAGCTATGAGAGGTTTAACATGCTATATATATATATAGTTTTGTTCTTTTACCAAAGTCAGTTCATTGCAATCGGGCCCTTTTTGAAATAACTTCCTGACTTATGTCTTCCTTGTTTACTTTTTTTCTTTTTAAAATGTTTTATTATCCTAGGCAAGCAGTCCTGGGTCATTCAGTACTTTATATTCATTTACTAGTGAATGTAAAGTATATAGAGGGAATCCTTGACTTATAACCATATGTTTAGCAACCATTCAAAGATACAATGGTACTGAAAAATGCTGCTTACATCAAGTTCTCACACTTATGACTGGGTCCTTACGGTCACGTGATTGTGATTCGGATGCTTGGCAACAGGCATGTATTTATGATAGTTGCAGCAGGATTACACGATCACTATTTGCAACTTTCCCAGACTAGAATGGACAATTGTCACAACCAACACGCTGCAGCCATTACACCACGGGCCAACTCACTGTGGGACAATTTAACAATTCTATTTAATTATTCAAAATAAATAAAAAATAATTTTTGCCGTTCACATTTCACTCTGTCCCTCCTTTTGCATCTTTTCTTTAATGATTCTATTCCATCATTTCTTTGATATCAGTAGTGAGTTGGCCGTGGTGAGGTGGACGCAGTGAATTTTCATAGACCTTTCCCAGAGAACTTCCAACAAAAAAGTCAACAGAGTGGAGGGAGGAGCTGGCGTTGCGACGATACGGCATGCAACCTTGAAGGTCTGAGATCGCCGCTGATATCTTTGCTCCTGGACGGTCCAAACAGATCTAAACCGTCCCAAAGAGATGATGAATGTAAAGAACGCATACTGTCGATCCCAGGGATATTGCAAAGTCCCTGGTAGATCCAGGAGAAGCTCTTTTTGCCAGCAGCAAAGAGGCAGCCATTAAAGCTGCTGAAGTTGGGACAGCTCTGAAACGGAAGAGAACGGAGAGAGAAAGTGTGCCGGTTTGATGAGAATTTTTTCTTTACTTTAAGATTTGAAAGAATACCCTAAGGAAAAGAACGAATCTGTAAAACCTGAGACAGAAGTGATTAAGCGGCGATTTTAAACGGGAAGTCAAATTAATTTTTTTTTTTTTTTTTTGCTGGACTCTTCATATATGATTTTTTACTTGGAACTGGACTGGTCTTTTTTTTACTTTCTTTTTTCTCTCTTCTCCTTTTTGTCTTTGTAATATTTTAGGCTAGAGATTCCCTTTTAGCTTTTTTTTTCTAAATCCCTTTTCCCTCTTTAATTAATTTTTATTATATTTTGTTTGGAAAAGGAGGAGGAAAGTGAAAGCAGAGGAAACTTTGTAACACTGCACTATATTAAACTCAAGCAGCAGATAGTGCTAGATTTGGCGAAATGGGAAAATTTACAACTGCCATTAATAGGGAGAATATCAACAATCAAGATGAATATATCACCCAGAATTTTATATTTGTTCCAAACAATTCCAATTAGGCTTAGAAAAGATTATTTTGAAGATTTAAATAAAATTGTGTTGAAATATACATGGCAAGGTAAGAAAGCGAGAATAAAATTAAATATTTTGCAAGATGCTAGAATAAGAGGAGGATTTGGTTTGCCTAATTGGGAGTTGTATTACCAAGCTACAAATTTGATGTGGGTTAAGGAATGGATAACATTAAGAAATACTAGATTGTTAACATTAGAAGGACATGATCTGTTGTTGGGGTGGCATGCTTTTCTATGGTATAAAGGAACTAAAACACAGGGGTATTTTAGAAGACATTATATACGGGAGTCTCTGTGGTTAAACTGGGAGAAGATTAAAAGACAATGTTATTTGAAAATTCCAGTCTGGCTGTCGACTATTGAAGCATTTTCTTATCCTATAATATACAAAAAGGAACAAACAGTTAGATATGGTGAAATATTGAATGAAAAGGGTGAACGCAAATCTATACAAAAACTAGAGGAACAAGGTATAATGATGAATTGGTTTTCATATGCGCAAATACATTCAAGGTATGATAAAGATTCTAAAACAGAAGGTTTCTATGATAAATTGACTAATTTAGATAAGATTTTGACAGGTACTGATGAAAAGGTGATTAAAAAATTGTATGATATTTATTAGAAATCAAACTAGAAGAAGAACAAGTCAAAGAAACAACGATTGCTTGGGAGAAGAATTTTGGATATGGGATTGATCTAGAGAAATGGCAAAAATTGTGGTCTCAAAATTATAAAATGACAATGTCAACAGCATATAAAGAAAATTTGTATGTTTTACAGGTGGCATTTCCCCCCAACAAGAATAGCAAGAATGTTCAAGAACATATCTGAAAAATGTTGGAAATGTCATCAGATACCTGGCTCATATTACCATATGTGGTGGACATGCGCAGATGCCAAAAACTATTAAACTAAAATCCACACATGGTTGAAAAAAATAACAAAAAAGCATATAGACTTGAAACCAGATATATTTTTATTGGGAATTTTACCTGAAATATACAGTAAAGAATTGAAATATTTGATTGTAAATGTATTAACAGCGGCTAGGATCGTATTTGCTAAAAACTGGAAAAATGAGAAAATACCAACACAGGAGGAAGTTATTAAGAAAATATTGGAATGTGCTGAAATGAGTAGATTGACTTTGAAATCAGAGAACAAGAAGATAAACAATTTTATAAGATTTGGAATCTATTCTATCAATGGTTAGACAATAAAACATGGTAATGAAATATGTAGACTTTTAGAACATAATGAATATATAAAGATGTATTTTTTATTATATCTACAAAATGATTATAGGATAGATTTGAGATAATATGAACGGTCATAAAACAAATTAAGTAAAATATGGATTATCTTGTAAAACATGAATGAATAATAGTATAGTCAAATGATTAACAATGATATTAATGTTTTTAGGAATATTTGATTGATAATACGAGAACATATACAATGTAATTGTAAGTGAAGACTATGAAGTGGAAGCACAAAACAATTGTAAACCAACCGACACACTGTATGTATATATATATATGGAAGATGGCTTGATGTTTTTATGTTGTGTTTGTCTAAGTTTGTCTTAAAAACAATAAAACTTTTTTTTTTAAAAAAAGGTCAACAGAGGAAGCCAGGTTTGCTTAATGACCACATCAAAAAAAGGGGGGGTGAAATCACTAAGCACCTGATAACTCTTACAACTGCGTCACTTAGCAATACAGAAGTTCATGTCCTAATTGTGATCATAAGTCAAGGACTACTTGTAATGCATATGGCTAAACTATTTTAAATTAGACTGGCCAACACATCCTAAGACTTTGTTGGTGGAAACAAATTTGCTTATATAACAAAATCTCCATTATGTATGGGTATAATTCATGTTTGTTTGTTTTCTTTTCATTGCCAAATGAAATAAATCCATGATGCTTAAGAGAAAGAAGGTGCATTTTGAAAAAACTCTGCTCCAAAGTAAAGATAGACAAAACAAACAACATAGACATTACTATTTATCGTATATCTAAACAGTTGTCAGTAGTAGTTCTATTGCAATTGCAACGAATTATAATGTCCACCCACATTGGACAGAATTTTAGTTCCCGTCTCTGACGTTTCATTATTTTAACTTTGTCTGTGATCTATTCTAACATAGCAACGAAAGGAGCCTTGTTAATCCACTAGTTAAAGCAAAAATGAAGAAAGGCAGCCTGTAACTTTACATACCTGAGGTGGAAACATTTAAAGATGGTGTATTTGGGTAAGAGGAACGAAAGGAGGCATTTTCTGTTATTTCTAGGATCGGACTTAAGAGAGGTTTCTTCAATATTCTCTCACGTGGCCCGTAAAATACTTTCTGCTCCTCTTTCTTCTTCCCCCTGCCCCTCCTTTTCCCTGCCGCTTTGGGTCGGACTGCCTGAAAATAAATGGAAAGACACTCCATAAATTCAGTGCTAAAGATTGCCAATATTTCTAGGCACTTCGTTATGGATTCAGAAAACAAATTTATATATGAAATCATGCCATGAGGGGGCTTGGCTTTTTATCTTGCTTTCTTCTCAACCTTATCACAATAAGGATTAATATGATGTACAGTCCAGTTGACTTGAGTTGTAGCAAAGGATATAGATAATAACACAAAATAATAAACACATGTAGACGGTAAAGGTAGTTCTCCACTTACAACTACAATTGAGCCTGGCAATTATTATGACCTTTGTTTATGGTGGTGGTTAAATGAATGTTGCAGCCATAAAGTGAACACCTTATGTGCTGTGCTTTTTTTTTTGCTAAATCGGAAATAGCTGGTAGTTTCTGACAAAAACATCATAAATCGCACTCAAGTGGCAGGGCAGTGCAAATGGCTATAAATGTGGGCCGGTTATAAATTGCCCAAAATGCAATCAAGTGACCGTATGGGTCCCCCTCCCCAATGTCAGGACTTTGAAACTAGATCATAATAAGTAGCTTGCGGGGAAGGGTGGGTTCCATTGTGACTTTAAGCGGTTGCTAAGTGACCGAGTGTATAGAGGCCCCTTACGTTTTCCAGGACAGCCCCGCGGGCTGGATCTGACCACATCGCTGACCTTGTGTTTGACACCCCTAATCTAAGGCATGAAAACTGGCCAGGTGACCCTCAGCCCAATTCACTTCACAGGTTTGTTGTTGTGGAGAAAACAGGAAGGAGTATGAGATATACTTGCTGCCGTGAGTTACTTATAAAAGTGATAAAGATGGGATGTAAACAAATATATAATAAACAAAGTATTTAACAAATGCATTTTTTTAAAAAAAAATCTGACTTATGAAAATGTGTGAAGCCAACCACCATAAATACCACTATGAGAGTTGCCTTGAGGAGAGATAGACAGCAAACAAACAACAAATAAATAAATGAATCTAAACTACATACATCTATAATGTAAATTACTTACCGGGGTTTTTTTGGATTTGGTTGAAGGTTTGGCTTTTTGCAATTTGCTGAGCTGATTCTGGCCTTCAATTTTGGTTGCAATAATTTTTTTTGCTTTCACTGCACACTATTGGGAAATATCTGTATTAAAAAATAGGTCCTGCTCCCGTACATAAATTATAGCTTACATATGGAACTATAAAAACTGAAGTGTGCAAAGAAATAGTACCATACAATTTGGGAATTTTCAGAACAGAAGAGATATGCAATAGATTTCATATTATCATCTATTAAGCATTTGCCAAATAGCCATAGTGAAAAATAAGTATTTCAAAAACAAGTATCTGTAAAGTGAATGGAAACTTCCAGAAAAGCTGTTCATTTATGCCTGTTAATCAACTTATGAAATATTCCTTTTTTATTTATACCTTCCTTTTATCAGAGTTTCGAGCAGTTCTAATCAAAGGAGCGTGGTGGTCAGGAGAATTATTTTTTCTTTCTAAAGATGAACAAAAGTTAAGTTAGGCACAAATCTTTGGCTCTTATTTCAACAAGATATATGGTAATTGTTTATTAAATTAAATTAATTAAATTAAATGCCTCAATTTCATCTTCTGCAATAGTTTGAGTTCAATTTACGGTATACAAATTAAAGAATGCTTTTCCAACAGTGCCCACAACATGATTGACTTTTGTCTCAACATACGTCCACACAAAAATCAACACAACAATGTGATCCCCAATTATAACTTCAAAAAAGGAAACTATAATCTTATAGACAATGATCTCTCATCCCTTGATTGGCAATTTCTATTCACTGGATGCAAGACTGTAGAAGACCATTACAACATATTTTTACTTGAAGTCAAAAGAGTCATCAAACTATATGTACCAATAACAACTCCCAAAACCAGAAAAAAATGAATTACCCATAACAATAAGGAAGCTTCAATCCAAAAAGAAATCACTTTGGCGGAAAAACAAATCTGATCACGTTGCCAACTTCAGAAGCCGATACAAAAATTTATGCCACCAGATAAAGACTGAATGCACCAATTATCACATTAAATAAGAAGAAAACCTTCTACGCACCAATTCCACCCGCGCTTTCTACAATTTTGTAAACAACAAACTAAAAGACTCAAGGTCCATCCCACCCCTGAAAAGACCTAATGGTAAAGACTTCAATGACGACACCATTAAAGCCAACCTCTTTAACACATTCTTTGTCTCAGTATTTGTAAACAGCAATGGATCATGCCCAGTATTTTCTAGTCGAACCACAGACAACTACAACGATCTAATACATATCGATTTTACAAAAGACAATGTTGAAAAAGTACTGTGCAATCTAAAACCATCTCTATCTATTGGACTGGACGGAATATGTGCCTACTTCTTAAAAAAGCTATCCACTGCCATAGCCGAACCTCTACGCATAATCTTTGAAAAATCTTTCAGGACCAGCTCCTTGCCAAAACTATGGTCATAAGCGCACCAACGTGCCTTACCGTCCCTGTCCTATTGTTTCTTTTCTTTTTTTATTTTTCTTATATGCATCCATGTGTTCATAACTATGTTTTTACTTATACCTATTCACTTGTAAGCAATTGACAAACCAAATAAAAATAAATAAATAAATAAATAAAATAAAAGCATGTACTATTTTTAAGATCCAAGGGCAGTTTAAAATAATATATATTTTAAATAAGGAAATAAGAGAATGCAAACATTACATAGCGATAATGGTTAGGAAAGAACAGCATAAGAAGATAAACTTTAAGAGATGCCTAAGGCACACATGAGGGGTAATACGGGGTAATGGTTAAAGCACCAGGCTAAAAACCAGGGAATTGTGAGTTCTAGTCCAGCTTTAGATATGCAGCCATTTGGGTGACCTTGGGCCAATCACTCTTTCTAAGCTCTAGGAAAAAGGCAATGGCAAACCACTTCTGAAATCGTGCCAAGAGAACTGCAGAATTTTGTCACATGGTCTCCAGGAATCAAAAGTGGCTCGTAGATGCACTCAAACACACATGGCACATACTGTATGCACATGGTACAGCACAACACAAAGCAGAGGCTATTCTGTGAGACAAGGATTGCTGCTAAATTATTTCTACATCAACACCAAAAAGCAGTTTCTAAGTTATTGTGCAGAGGGTAAGTTCCCTGGTAGGTGGATAGAGTTACCTATTTAATCAACCAATTAGCCATTTCAACTGCCAAAGAAATTCAAGGTAGTATGCTATAATAAAAAAATAAAATAAACACTCTCTTAGGAAACCTGACCTTATTCTGTTTAGGGTTTTATGTATTAACATTAATATTTAGAATCTGGTTCTCTACCAGACTGATACCAAAATACAAACTGTAAAAAATAAAGGAACGCGTCTTCACCTTCAGGGCCAAAAGATCCAGTACATATCGGTGTGGCCATTTCCCCTGATGATCCCTGAAGATCCTTTAACAAGAAAGTAACATTTCAAGCATTGAAAGACCTGATGAAGGTTCTTTAATTGGTTCCAAGGTATTTACTGAAGATTTGCAAGAGAAAATAAATATATAGTTAACCATAAAACACCAACCTTCAAGCCTTCTGATACGATTTTGACTGGTGTTTTCTTCAGAACAGAACGAAGTGAATTGGGAAATGAATGTCCTTTTCCCACAGGCGTAATGGGTGGTTTGCTTTCATCAAAGATTTCAAAGCTCTGCTTTTCTGAAAACTGAACCTTCTTATTGCTAGGTTGGGACGTGTCGTTTCTGCTCAATTTTTTGTCTTCACCTCCACAGTAGAACAAAAACCACATTGCAAGCAATTATGACAACACTTACTCAATGATAAGCCAGAAATAACTCAAAGGAACACGTGCCCATTGCCTAAAATAAGGTTGTCCCTTTGCTCTGCAGCTTATAAACAAGTGCTTAAAAATTTGTGATCAGCCTTCATGCTGCATTTAAATTCAATAACCGTAAACAACTTTTGGACTCAGGTGACTCGAATCTAGTGTACAGCTTCCATCACTACACACAGTAACATAATACAGGTAGTCCTCAACTTACAACTATGCGTTTAGTGACCTTTTGAAGTTACAATGGCACTGGGAAAAAATGACTCACATGACCATTACAGCATCCCTATTGGTCACGTGATCAAAATCCACGTGCTTGGCAACTGACTCATGACAATTACAGTATCCCAGAGTCATGTGATCAACTTTTGTGACCTTCTAGCAAGCAAAGTCAATGGTAAAGCCAGATTCACTTAAAAATCATGTTACTAACTTAACTGCAGTGATTCACTTAACTGTGGCAAAAAAAGTTGTAGAATGGGGCAAAACTCACGTAACAAATGCCTTGCTTAGCAACATAAATTCTAGTCTCAGCTGGGTTGTAAGTCAAGGACTACCTGTACATGAACATTTACCTTAACCAATTCGTTGTTATTAAGCAGCCATTTCTAATTGGGCATCGCTGAAGATATTGATAGGAACAACTGCAGATGTTGTTGAATATATTTGTGAAGGGGGCTGTTTCTAAGAATCGGTGGGATTCATTACCTTGCAAAGATAAGTCAGAATTCAAAACTATTTGTGTACCATTTTCCTATTTGTGGCCAATATTCCAAAAGCACAATTAACGAGACTTGCTATTAAATCAGTCATCATCAAAATGGATACTATTGTTGTCTTTGCTTTCAACCACAAAAAAAATCTACACACCTTTTTGTATTAAAATAAAGTCTAAACATGCAAGTTCGTTCTTACCACTTTCACTCTTTGATATGCCCGTACTTGGAGTAGCTACCAAAGACACACCTGTAGATTCCACAGCGTTCGCTGGTGAGACCAGAACGGCCTGGGAACACACAAGTCAAGTTTCTATTCTGACACATTATTTTAGTTTTAATAGATGATGAACCCCTTTGGGGTTTGGGGATGTAGCCATTCAAAACAATGCAGAAAAATTATTAGGAGTGGGGAAATAGAAAGGCTCTTGTGCTACCAGTCCATCCAGTGGTTGTTTGGCTTCTAAGATGAAGGCCATAGGAAAACTTAAGAAAAGGAAATTAAAATCTGATTCATTTTCTATGCGTCTATTCCATGTAATAACTGAGACTATATATTTTTTACATTTTATTTATACATTTTTCTTCTTTAAAATACATAAGCGCTTAGTAAACAATGTAATGTCTGGATCAATTTACTTATACAAAGTATTAATAAAATACTAGTAATAATAATAGTAGTAATAATAACAACCATAATAGTAATGTTTTCTTATATATAGTAAAATTCTTGCATCATTTACTTATAAATATCAGTAATCTTTCAAAGATAACTGTCAAAACAGGTGTGCTGCTCTACGTATGGCAATAAGAAGAAGGAATCAATTGGTCAACCCCTATGAGATGAGCTCCACAGGCATATTGTATGAATTCAAAGGCAAACAATCATTATAGCAACTACTGTTCTATATAGTCTGAAGCTACTAAGAGTCTATACCAGTGTTTCTCAACCTTGGTAACTTTAAGACACATGGACTTCAATTCCCAGAATTCCCCAATCAGCATAACTGGCTGGGGAATTCTGGGAGTTGAAGTCCACATATCTTAAAGTTGCCAAGGTAAAACATTGATCTATACATATTGTATAGGGAACACAGTTGGAAAAGTCATACTACACTACCTAACTCTGTAGAGATATCTATAATTCATACCTTAGACATAACATTTGTGCCAGACAGAAGAGGCTTCCATGATGGAAATTTGGGACTGTGCATCTGGATATCTACTGATATACCTTCTCCGTTCATACATTTATCAGTTAAGTTTTCTTCAAAAGCATCATTCATATCCTCCGGAGACCATGTCTGGCTCAATGTTGATTGCTCGTGCAGTCTTGTGTTTGCTGCATTCAACACAGATGTAAACATTACTAAATAATACTCATTGTAAAGGACTGAGTTTTTTCAGCAATACAAGCTTCTACAATGCAACTCATCATTCAGTTTTTCTCACTGTAATATCCTTCACCTCCAATATATATACACTGCTCAAAAAAATAAAGGGAACATTTAAACAACACAATCAGGACCGCTACCTCCGCCTTTGTGCAAGGAGGGACAGGAGGAGCACTGCCAGAGCCCTGCAAAATGACCTCCAGCGGGTCACAAATGTGCATGTGGCTGCTCAAATGGTCAGAAACAGACTCCATGAGGGTGGTATGAGGGCCCAACGTCCACGGGTGGGGGTTGTGCTTACAGCCCAACACCGTGCAGGATGTTTGGCATTTGCCAGAGAACACCAAGATTGGCAAATTCGCCACTGGCGCCCTGTGTTCTTCACAGATGAAAGCAAGTCCACACTGAGCACATGTGACAGGGTCTGGAGACGCCGTGGAGAACGTTGCTGCCTGCAACATCCTCCTACATGACCAGTTTGGCAGTGGGTCAGTAATGGTATGCGGTGGCATTTCTTTAGGGGGCCGCACAGCCCTCTATGTGTTCGCCAGAGGTAGCCTGACTGCCATTAGGTAACGAGATGAGATCCTCAGATCCCTTGTGAGACCATATGCTGGTGCGGTTGGCCCTGGGTTCCTCCTAATGCATGACAATGCTAGACCTCATGTGGCTGGAGTGTGTCAGCAGTTCCTGCAAGATGAAGGCATTGATGCTATGGACTGTCCCACCCGTTCCTCAGACCTTAATCCAATTGAGCACATCTGGGACATCATGTCTCGCTCCATCCACCAACGCCATGTTGCATCACAGACTGTCCAAGAGTTGGGGGATGCTTTAGTCCAGGTGTGGGAGAAGATCCCTCAGGAGACCATCTGCCACTTCATCCGGAGCATGCCCAGGCATTGTAGGGAGGTCATATAGGCACATGGAGACCACACACACTACTGAGCCTCATTCTGACTTGTTTTAAGGACATTACATCAAAGTTGGATCAGCCTGTAATGTTTTTTTTCCACTTTAATTTTGAGTGTAACTCCAAATCTAGACCTCCATGAGTTGCTAAGTTTGATTTCCATTGATAATTTTTGTGTTTGTTGTCAGCACATTCAACTATGTAATGAACAAAGTATTTAATAAGAATATTTCACTCATTCAGATCTAGGATGTCTTATTTTTGTGTTCCCTTCATTTTTTTGAGCTGTGTGTGTGTGTGTGTGTGTGTATGTATGTATGTATGTATATGTATGTATGTTTTCTTAAGTTTTCACAGATATCTATATGTATGGTATTCAGCTTTGTTCGGGTATTTTCCCAAATCATTATAGTGGGAAAATATAAATTATAGTTCGTTCACAGACGAACACAATACAGAAGCCTGATGATAGCAAATGAGATTCTGCCAAAACGTCGCTACAACATTAAAAGCACAACTATAATGACATGGGAAAATACCCGAACAAAGCTGAATACCATACATACACGCACGCACACACACACACTATATATATATATATATATATAATTTAAGCCAGATAAAAGCATATTTTAGTTAAAATATTCTGTACTTCTTTAACAAATCTTCTTTGTTCAATAATAAAATGCTTCTTATACATGAGATTAGATGTGGATTACTTACAAGTAGAATGAATATGGACTGCCTTTTCTTCAGTTTCTTCGAGGGCTTTAAATGAGGATTGGAAGGCAGCTATTTTGTCTTTCAGCAACGTGTTCCGATCTTGACAAGGGCTGGACTGCTCAAAATACAAGGAAATATCCAAATAGTACGTTATAAAACAGTTTTCCTCTACTTCCCCATATTATGGCAAACTTGAGAAGTCTCTAAACAAATTTACTTATTTTGAACCATATAGAGGGTTTGCATTATGCACATCTAAATATTTAAGTTTTATTTCAGTTAAAGTGTCACATTATTACTTAAAGTCTGCTTTATATACATATACATATGTATACGCATGTATGCATGCATTTATGGTAGATTTTAAACAATTGTTGGTTGAATAGGCTATATTTTGCTGACTTTATCTACAACAGGGGTCCTTGGGTCCACAACCTAGTACTAGGCCTCAGTCACTTGTTACTGGACCACAAAAGTGGTGGGTGAGCGCACACGTGCAAACCTGCGTTTGTGATAGCAGTGTGCACATGAACGCAAAACCATCCCCATTCGCCATCCCATCGCAAACAGTCTGCCAAGCAGAAAAGACCTCTGATCTTCAATGTTAAATTAGAAGCCATAATACAGACCCTTTTCTAGATATACAGATACACCAATGCACACATGTATGTATGCAGTTATTTATTTATGGGAGATAGATTTTTTACAATTGTCAGTTGATAAATTACATTTTGCTGGCTTCAGCTACAACATTAAATTGTAATCCCTGATATATGGATCTTTAGAATTAGGTCCGTATGTTATCCTAAGGGAAAATTGAACAAACCAAGTTATGGCTTTGTACAAAACCCAAATCCAGCCAGTGAAGCATAAAATGCAGTTGGATACACCAAGACTTCTGAAATGCCTTTCAGTTCCAGAGCAACAAGGGATTAACTTCTGTCAGCACCTACTTGGAAAAGACTTCCTGCATGGAAGCAAATACACCATCGCCACCCAGTGGCAAACTGGAAGTTTAATAATCCATCAATATCCGAACTTGCCTCTTAATCAAACTCCAGAATAGACCCCTGTTAAAGTCAGCAATTGAATCTTCAAAGCATGACCTTCTCAGCAGATGTTTTTAGCCTATGCTATATTTCAGAAATGCATCAATACTTCTGTGAAAACACAGGCTTCCAAAACATTTTGTCAAAATAGCCGAACTAATTTCCCCCCACAACTGGATCTGATTCTATCATCCATGTCCAACATGGATAGAGTTACCTGATCTGGGCTACAAAAAATCTCTTTCTTTTTCCTTTCCTATCTAGCAGTTATCTGGACTTTTGCTTCCCAGATATTAAATCTTTGCTCATTTTGACCTGAAACATTTTTGCACTCTGCTGGAAAAAAAAAAGATTTAATGTTCCTACTCCACCACACTTACTTGTGACAAATTTTCTTGCACCTTCATTCTCCTTTGCCGAGCAATATATTGGATGAGATGATTATTTTCTGGAGACCCTCGGGCTCCAATTGTAGACCGTCGTCTTAATTTTTTCAATATATGCTTGAATTCCTCTAAAACAAAGGCAGGCTATAAGAAACACTCAATGAAGATAACACAGAAAAAGCAATTTGAAAACCCACTTTCATTGAGGGAAAACCTTTACTATTCTGCTTTGTTTGGGGATGATAAGAGTTAAAAAAAAACCCACAACATGTTCTTACTAATTTTCCTAATTCAGTCCATCTTTATGATGTGGTGCTCTCTGAATTTAGGTGTTTGTTTTCAGGCATTCCAATAGCTTGCCCTGCCATTGAGATTAGGCTTGACTCTGGGCAGCCTCAGTCAGAATTTCAACTGGGCAACTAGAGATAAACCACATTCATACCATTCAAAAGGGACAGTTAAAATACTTAGAAAGGAAACCATCCTCCCCAGAATCTGATTAGGGATCAGCACCAGAAAATCAAGCAGAAAGCTATCCTCTAATCAAGGAGCTAAGAAAGAAACTGCACCATCATGGCAGAGCAAGAGACTGAATATAAAAAGGCAGCAAACCCTACCCTCACATGTACTGATGACATTACCCAGTTGGGTAGTAAATTTTCTGCAAGCAAACTACCAAACTCAGAGAGCAAGAAAGACTCCACAGTTCATCCCTGAACTCGATATTCTTTCTATTGGAATCCTAATTCCGCTGCGTGGCAGAGTCATGAACATACTACTCTTCAGAATGCCACCTGCTTGATGGTACTTTCTTAAACATCCCTGATGTTCATAATTCTTACCTTTATTCTGGCTTGTAAACAACTCTGGATTCATTTTATAATCAACTGCCACACAGTCAGACAAGCCTCTAGATGGAGTAACTTGGTTGCTTGCAATTTCAACATTTGTAGATTTTCTCCTGGAAGTTGTTAAATCATCTGTATCATTCATGATGATAGGGGGATTGTTTATCCGGGTGCTTACCAAACTCTCAGAAATGGCAGTGCTCGTACACAGTGCTGGAGCATCTGATGAACCACTTGTGAAGAGAAAGTCCATCTTCTTCATGCTATTGACTGGGTTTCCAAATCCCAAATACAAGTTGGGTTGTGTATTGGAACACTCGGAAAGTACCTTTTTAGTATTCTGATTCTCCATTGGGAATGACTTTGCAGCTGTCAACACATTAGTGATATGGCTGCTTTCTTGAGAAATAGTTCTGTCTTCAGATTGGGACTTTTAAGCAATATTGTACTACAGAAGCCTGGATATTTTTCTTCTGAAAGAAAAGGATAATGTCAGCTTCATGATTAATAGTCTTCAGGCCTCTCAGGCTTAGGAAGTCAACGTTCAACAAGGCATAAAACAGGCAAAATTCTCCTCCTTTCCTCCTCCCTCCCCAGGGAGGGTCAAAGTTTCCAATGCCCTCCTTGCTTCTATGGTCCAAGATGCCTTTTGCATGGCAATTATCTTGTCTGTGGTAAGTCTCCCAAACCAAACTGGGACATTTTACAGTTCCCAAATCACCTCTAGCCCTTTGGCTGTCACGAGGTCATTTGGAAATTAGAAATCAAATGTAAATGAGTACAACTGTCATGCACGCAGTACAGCTGCATTGCTTTTATTATTTTGTTCCAATTTATCTATGTGCATGTAGGCCTACGCACCTTCACAGCTGTTCGATGGGCCCTCCACAACAGTCCCAGTTTCTCATGTGGCGTGCCTGGGAAAATTAATTGCCCAGCTTATCTCAGACCATTGCAAGCCTGGACCAAGAGGGTGTCTAAACTTCTGCATCTGCCACACTCTGTCTTGCACATCTGCACACCACTGCACATCTAATGGGAAAGTGCACTCCCAAAGAAGGGGTTGCTTTCTCCTTTTTAGCATATGCAAGGAATGCCTAGAACAAGAGTCTTCAAACTTGACAGCTTTAAGACTTGTGGACTTCAACTCCCAGAATTCCTCCTCCAGTCATGCTAGCTCGGGAATTCTGGGAGTTGAAGTCCACAAGTCCTAAACTTGCTAAGTTTGAAGACTCTTGGTTTAGGGTCTCCTGCTTGAGCTGGGGTTGGACTAGAAGACCTCCAAGGTCCCTTCCAGCTCTATTATTATACATTGTAAATGTTTAGGGCAGGGGTCTTCAAATTTGACAGCTTTAAGACGTGTGGACTTCGACTCCCAGAATTCCTCCTCCAGTCATGTCAGCTCAGGGATTCTGGGAGTTGAAGTCCACCCGTCTTAAAGTGGCCAAGCTTGAAAAACACAAGTCTAGAGCTTCGCTATCATAAATTTAAATCCTTCGAAGCTTTCGGGGCTGCTGTTGGGCTTACCGTAAAGTACGCAAAAGGATGCGCCCTCGGTGCGCCAAAGCAACCGATCCGGCCACGCCGACTTCGGCGCTCACGAACCGCCGCCGTCGAGCCTCCGCTCGCGCCCTTCGTTCAAAATATCTTTTCACCTCTTGTCAGAGCCGTTGTATCCTTCCGCCACACGAGGAAGCGGCTCCCTCCTCTCCACTCAAACCGAGTCCGAGACGATCAACCGGCCTCGGATACGGAACCCACCGGGGATGCCTACCCGCTCCTCCGCTGCTGAAGGAAACGAATCAGGAGGCCAGTCGCGGATTATTTTTTCCCTCGCCCTCCCTTGGAAGAAATCCCAGCCCAGCGGATGGGTTGCTCGTTCAAAACCATAAAAGAACGGTTGGGAGATCACGTGATACCGGCCTGGCCAATGAGGACCGAGGCTCGCCTTTCGGAGGGGAGGAGGGCAAAAAAAGAGGAGAGTCTGCCTCGCCAGCTCGCCTGCCCCGCCCTTCTCCGTTAAGCCCCGCCCCCCTCTGCTTCTGAAAAGCAAATCGCACGGACGGACGCCTTCCTTGCCTTAGACGTCCCGCCCAGCTCGTGCCTTTCCCAATCCCATTGGGCAGAGGGAAAAACAAGCAGGGGGCGGATTGGTGGGTGGGCCTGTTGGTAAAGGAAGCCACTCTTCCGGGTTTGTAGCCAGGGCTGGTAAAGCATCTCCGGAGGGAGGACATGAAGAGAGTCACCCTGTTTGTTAATGGCAGCCCCAGAAATGGGAAGGTAAGCCGGCCGACTCCTATCGGAGGGGGCAAGCGGGGAAAGACGTGGCTCTTTTTTTTTTTTTCTTTTTGCAACGGGACTACTGGACTACTCTTTGATTCTGGGTGCATCGGGGACACCACGAGGTCTCTGCTCCCGGAGGGACTGCAGTCTCCCAATCGGGAACAGCCGGGCAGGGAAGCTTTCTGGAGCTGCGGATGGAAGGTGGGAATCCTGGGGTAGCTTCCGTGGGAGCAATTCCCCCTGGATTGGAAAGGGATGGAATAGAGGTCCAAGCTTGGCCACTTTAAGACTTGTGTGGACTTCAATTCACAGAATTCTGGGAGTTGAAGTCCACAAGTCTTAAAAGTGGCCGAAGGTGTCCACTTTCATATGTGGTGGACATGTCCATATGCCCAGAAGTTTTGGAAGGCTTTCAAAAATTGGATTCTAAATATAACTAAAACAAGATGTAAAACTTGAACCCGAAACCTTTTTGCTGGGTATGATAGACTCAAAAATAGAAAAAAAAATATCAACATTTAATCTTGCACATTATAACGGCAGCTAGAATAAACTACGCTCAAAATTGGAAACTATTGTCCCTTCAGAGGAGATGGTCATTAAAAAAATTCACGAGTGTGCAGAGATGGCTAGCCTAACCTAATTACTAAAAAAACAACAAAGGTAGTGAATACTACCAAGTTTGGAACTGTTGGTATGAATGTTTAAAGAAAAAAGCAACATTTGACAACTGAATAAGTTATGAAACTATGAAGGACGTGTGTATAATAAAGTATTCTGTGAAATTAAAATATTAAAAGAGTGAGGAAGGTATTGTAACAAGGTAGATCACGTCAATGTTATGGGGTAAAAGAAAAAAGTGTAACCAATGCTCAATACCTGCTCCAAAATGTGTGTGTGTGTATACATACATATATTTGTTTATATGTTTGTTTTTAAAGTTTTAAATATATGAAACTTAAATAAACTATTTTAAACAAACAAAAAAGAAAACAGCCATTTTAAAAAATAAAAAATAAAACCATGGGCAAAAAAAAAAGTGGCCAAAGGTGGTGCCACTCTTGAAATAGTGCTTTCCAGCATGGAGCTGATATAAAAGGTCTGCAACCAACCCCCCAAAATGTCGACTTTTAGCTTTCTTTGGAATTTCTCTCCCCCCCCCCAAGTCTTCTAGCTACTTCCTCCAGTGTTGCCTGGAATTCCACCCCACCCTTCTCTGAGCTGGCCACCTTCCCAGAAAAGGGATGAGGAAGGTTTTTTTTTTTTTGCAGATGAGAAATCTATATAAGGGTTTTTTTAGGTGGTGAAGGTGACTGGCTTCACTTTTTAAACTTTCTGATCTTGGCTACAGCCCTAGGACTTCCTGGTGGTCTGCTATCCCCCTCACCCTCAGGATTTAACCAGTTCTCATCCTGTTTGGAATTTGGAATTAATCAGATGAGGGCAATCACCTAATTTGGTAGGATTTGGCACTCCCATTCCTGGTTTCGCTCCTATGAAGAGTGATGAAATGTGTTGTTGGACAGATCTGGAGGACATGAGAATATGAAAATAGAGACATTGGCTATATATTGGCTAGCATGTCTGGCCTGTAATTTAAAAGAGCATCAGAAAGAAAGAAAAGTATTTGCAAGTCATCTAATTCCTGCACTCACCTTTTCAGACCAGCTATATATAGTCATCTTAGTAGGTTTCATTGCAATTTTATGTTTAGCCCACAATAAAGTAATTAGTACTTATCCTATTTCTTTTCTGGTGATTGCATTGTATTTCACTCTGCGATGACCTTCAGATTAGAAATAAGTATTGAAAACTTTTTTGGTGCACAGTACTGTAGAACATCATATTATACAAAATCCACAAAATAAATGATGGCTTTGATAAAAAATGCAAACCATCAGAACTGCAATGTCAACTTTTTGATTAAAACCTCTTTCTTCCCTCTCTAAAGCTGCTATTAACTGATGCTGATTGTTAATAATTTAATTTAAATTTTGCCCTTCTACCTAGTGGGTACTCCACAATTTAATACCAATTATTGCAAAAGGAAGAAAGTTTGCATTCACACAACACTCTTAACCGGTTAATGATTTATTTATTTTTTTGCATTTTCACAATGCATAAATTAAATGGACTGGTGCATGCAAATCACAGAGCCACAGAAATCTTACCTAAGCATAATATATTGTACAGCACTACATCTTCTCATTCTCCTAGTTTGCAATATTTTGTCCCCTTGGCCTGAGTTGAGCCCTCATGCAGCGGGCTTAATTCCTTCCCTTGTTTGTGTATCCTCATTCCCTAAGAGCTGGATTGAATATACAGGATTATGAAGACTGCATTGAATTATCATAGGTTTAATTAATACAGGATCACGATTTAGAAGTGGGTAGGAGGAATTATAGTCAGATGAGGGACAAATTGATCTAAGGTTCATTTATTTAGGACAATTTCCTAGTGGCAAATTCCAGATTAGCCTATTATGTCTTCGAACTATGTGTGAAATTAGCCAGTGACTTGGCTGGTTGTGTGCCAGTAAAAGTCCACTTCACATTAATGAAAATGCAAGCTTTGCGTCACTTTTTCCTGGACCAAGGAACAGGCATAAATTAATGAATGCTGTACAGATATAAATCTGTTTGGAGACATGCTATTTTCTCAGGACTTAATTTTTAAAAGACCTGTGCCAGCATCCAGCTGTACAAATAACCTGTGTAGATTTATTTTGATAAACTGGATCTAGGCTTCCTCCCAAAATATTTCTTCTTCTTCCACACACTGTTTTTAAGGAGAAGAATGCAATTCCCTATTCAAATAATATTGTGATGCTTTGCTCCATCTTCCCAATGCAGTGAAAAATTCCAAAAATCTAGCACATACCAAGATAGTCCCCCCCCCCCAAAAAAATAGCTACATCATTTTGCAATATTTGTATTCATTTACCAATATATAGCTTGGGCATACATGGAATATGTTTTAGCTTTATTCTATTAGCAAACTCTCTTATCAGATTGCTTGAGAGTATGGTTGGATTCTCACATCACAGGATGTTGTGGTTAGATTTTGGCTTAGCAAGATGTGTGAGCTGAATTATTATCTTTAGTCGTACTTGAATTAGTCAGGTGACTTATTCAATCAACTGCTTGCCTGCGATATCTTTCTGTTACAATTCTATGGTTAGTGTTATGTATTAATGCTGTGGCTTGTTCTGTAAATTATAATTGCAACAAATTATAGGATGTGATCCGATTGGTCACTGGGACCAGAAGTTTAGTCTTCCAAGTTTTTGATGCTGGAGCCCATCCTCAGGAAATTTCTCTCTAGCAAAATGTGTGCTTTGGGCTATTCTGTGTGTGATATTTATATAATGCCTGGTTGTGTGTGGTTTTTTAGTTGTTGATTGGGCTTTAGTTGGTTGGCTGTTGTTTGCTTGTGCACAAGAGCCAACAGTTTAAAAGCCAGCCGTTCATACCCACCAACAACTAAAAAGCCACACACAACCAGGCACCATATAAATATCTGCACACACTCTGCTAGACAGAAGTTCCCTGAAGACGGCCTCCAGCACAAGTCTGAAAGCTCAGAAGATTAAACCTCTGGTCCCAGTGACCTAACCAGATTGGATCCTGCAACATTAATCTTGGGACATGTCTGTTTGCCTTCAGTTCCAACAAATTGTCATTTTGATCCCTAGCCTTTTCAGTCTTACTGTGCCAAATACTGGTATTCTTTTGGCTTGTTTGTTGGGTAACACATGGTTGGATTTCCCTAAGATACTAAATCATACCTCCCTGATTAACAAGCCATAATGATCGAGATCACATGTCAACATACAACCAAACAAGTCAGCACAGTATACAAGAATCTCTATCCTAGAAACTCTTGAGTTGTTACCGGGGTATAAGTAATCCATAAGATATGCTTCTTTGCTGTCATAAGCTAATAATAACTCAACAAGCAGGAATGAGAAAAGCAATATTGTATGGAGGATTAAGATCTGAACGCAAAACAGCGTTTGTCTTTGTTATTTCCAATGTTTTGTTGTTACAGTGTCCTTTCCCACAAATTCGTTTTTTCCTGATGTTGTACATCAAGGACTGATTATTTGGAGACAGCTGTCCATTGTCCAAATTTCATTTCCTCCACTCACTCTCTTATGACTCACAGTGTAATAAATGAAGCAGAGTTTAGGATTTGAATGTGACTCTTCTAACTTGTGACAGTCACAACAAGCTTCTGACCTGCTTATGGCTTTGGCAAAAGTATATAAAAGAGCCTGTGAAAGCTAAACAAAGATCTAGGAAAACCCTTTCTAATTTTTCCTTGCAATATCCTGCATTGTAATCACCATCATACAGGTACTCCTTGACTTACAACCATTTTTATTGACCCCGTTCGAAATTATGATAGCCCTGAAAAAAGTGATATATGACCAGTCCCTTCTATTTATGACCGCCATATCATCTGCACGGAGGCATAATCAAAATTTGGGCACCTGGCAACTGACATGTATTTACCACAACTGAAGCAATTTCAGGGTCATGTGACCACCATTTGTGACTATCCTAGCTGGTATTCTGACCTAGCTCCCAAAACATGTCAAACCCTCTGAAGTGAACTCAAAAGATGTCTTGCCCCGGCAAAAAGTTTCTCTCTCAACGCAGGCTAACAAGGCCATCTAGCCAGATGATGAATAGTTGTCTGCCACATCTGTTCATCTCCGTCCTCTGCCTTTTATCCCCAGAACTGAGGCGAAGCTTTGCTGGCAGCGGTGGCTCTTCCATCCCAAGGACCGGCCCATAGATTTCCACCGCTCTCCTTTCCTCTGCCTTCTTCACATCTGCGCATCAGGCACTGAACCCAGCTGTTCCTTCTCTTCTTCATCAACCACCTCCAGACCTGGGGGTTGTTGACTCTCCATCTGAAGGCTGTTGGACGGCCCAGGCTCCGTCTCTCTCTCTCTGCCAGCTCCATTCCCTTTCCCCCCTCAGAGCTCTCAGGTTGCCTTGATGCTGCCCCTGACTCCCACACCGCCTCCTCATCTGACTCGGCTGCTGGAAGGGCCACAACAGCTGGTTTCTGACAGGCAAAGTCAGTGAGGAAAAGCGGGTCTGCCTAATGACTACATGATTCACTTAAGAATTGCAGTGATTTGTTTTAACAGTCATGGCAAAAAAAAAAAAGCGTTTTTAAAATTGGGCATTTACTCATTTAACCATGGCCTTTGGAAATTCTGGTCCTAATTCTGGTCATAAACTGAGAACTTCCTGTATCTTGTAGCATAGAAGTTGATTTTCCCGGTTGTGTGAGTTGAGAGCTCAAGTTCAATAAATCAGTCTGTGAAGGTTGCTCATGTTTAGTGCCTCACATGAATTAGGTAATTGTGTGAGAACATATTAAATTGTAATGTCTTAAAAATGCAAGACTTTCATCATTTTAAAAAAAGTTTAGCAGTAAAGGTTCATTCCCTAAAAAAAAAATTAAAAAAAACTTGGGGGATTAGGTTATTCGTAGCTCTCCTTTCCTCAAGAAATATTTCAATTCAGATATGCTTTACACCAACTAAAGAGAAACAGCATCCTGTTTGTCGTTGACATAATGCACAGCTTGAGCCACGATCGATTTTTAGGACAGGCGAGGAACTTCTGGAGAACTTTGCCACTTGAAATTTCCCAGATATTCCTCTCAGTTGACGTTTGCTCGTTTTGATGGATTGTGAACCCAGGAGGGTTAGCTGGGAAGTGCGATGACGTTTGGACCGATCAAAAGTTTTTCCTGTTGCTGTTTCTGCTCACTCTTAACAACAGGTGGCAGGGCTGTGATTGGGAACAGGTATGGAAACTCTGGATTATAAACAGCGGATGACGGGGGATTTTTTTTTTTTAAAAAAAAAATTGTGCATCAGATCAGCCAGCACCTGTGGAACCCTGTTGTTTTGGGTTTATGAAGTGACTGGCATTTTAAAATGACGGCCTTTGACATACGAATCTGTGCTTTACCTTGTTGGGAATGGAAAACAAATGACAAGCACAGGATGTGGTTTCCCATCTGTGGGTGAGAGACGCACAAAATAAAACAGGAGCAGTCCATCTGCCGTGGTAGACTTCGTTGCATTCTAGCATACACTGAAGTTACAAACATAAATACTGGAAACCATAAACGTTTAAGAAAAAAAAAAGAGAGAGAGAAAATTTTCTCCAGTGATAAAGATGGAGAAGTCTATATGAGGCGATTAAATCTCCACCATCCGTTCATCTAAGAGTGATGTGGCCTATTGACAGTTTGAAATCATTTTGTCTTCTGATTGCTTAGTGATCCAGCTTCCTTCAATTAATCATGTTGACTGTTCTGAAATCATTTGTAATGCAAAAGAATCTTCCCAATTTGGAAAAACTTCCACTGGTTGTTTTTATCAACGGCACAATGCATTTAATAAGTACAATACTCTACTTGTTATGGTCAATATATACAATCAGTTTTGGCTATCCCCCCCCTCCCCCCCCTCTCTCTCTCTCTCTTCACCACCACTTCTGAATTAAGGTATAGTGCTATGCACAAATTGATAAAATTGATAAATCACTCAATTTGCAGATGATGCTGTGTCAAAATCAAATAAAACACACTGAAATACAGGTAGTCCTTGTTTAGTGACTGTCTTTGTTTAGTAACTGCTTCATTTAGTGACCGTTTGAAGTTATGACAGTGATGAAAAAGTAACTTTATGACCAATCCTTGCATTTACCACCTGGGCAGATCTGGGAAAGCTGAAATAAGATCATAAGCAGAGCTGCATTTCACTTTGTGATTGTTTTGCTTAAATAATCAAGTTGCCAGTTGCCACTGACTGCTCGTATGGTTTATTACACAACCCAACGAATTGTGGCTTATTACTGAAAACTGAAACGAATAAACCACATTGTGGTGGCAGGATACACAAACTGGGCCCCTTAATTCTGCAGGATAATACTGTGAGGCTGTTTGGATCCAATATGAATCTAGAAATTGACCTCATTTAATGGAAAAGGTATTGGTAGCTTGACTGTTCTCTAAAATGCCTTAAATATATTAAATTTCAAGCATAGATAAAACTATTTCCTTGTTGCAATCTACCTTGTGGAAATTGGGAATGAGAAAGAAGCACAGATTTTCTAAGGCTGATCCACTTCTTTGGGGGAGTGGGGATGGTCCAATTTATCTCAGGCTGACTCTGAAGCAGATCAAGTGCTGCACAGCACATGGATGTGCATACTAGTATAAAATATAAATGGATGGAAAACCTGGAGCAGCTAACTGGGTGCACTGAATTAAAAGGCTAACTTTCTCTTATAGGTTGTGGCTGTTTATGGAACACTCTCTGATTTGCTTTCTGTCGCAAGCAATAAGCTCGGAATAAAAGCAACCAGTGTCTACAATGGAAGAGGTGGACTTATTGACGACATTGCCTTAATTAGGTAAGATTACCCTATATTGGAAATGTGTTCATTCGAGTCCTTTTGAATAAGCCTAATAGGTGCGAGAACTGCTTGGAAGGTGGAATGAAAGCTGATTCAGGAATGCCATATTTGTTGTACTACAATAGAGTACAATTTATTGATGTTGAAATGGCCATGAACCCCTTTCCTACAAAGTCATCAACGGGGATTATTTTCATCATTGTTTAATGACTCCATAATCCATTGCGGGATGGAGTCTGGGCAATAGAATGAAGCTAGCAGAGTGGCCGGATGCCCTTCCTGACGCCAGTGCAGAGTTTTGTTCAGCAGGTGTGCTCAGAGAGAGAAATATCTGCCTGTACCTAGGATCGAACTCACAGCCTCCTTATAGTGAGGCGAGAGCTCCACCTCACACCACTCCTATCAACAGGGATTATTTTATAGAGAATATATTATAGCTCCATCTTCTTCTGTAACAGATGGAAGACTTATCAAAAAGAGTCCCAACCTAGAACTAAGGAGAAATTTCCTGACAATCAGAATTAATCAATGGAATAACTCGCCTTCAGAAGTTTCGGGTGCTCCATAACTGGAGGTTTTTGAGAAGAGACTGGTGGTATAGGGCCTCCTGCCTTAACAGGAGGTTGGACTTCAAAGGTCCCTTTTAACTCAGTTATTTTGTATTCTTCCACTTCCAGTCTTCCCACCCATCTCTTCTTGCTTATGTGATATGGCCACTTTGCAGACTTCTATCCTGAAAAACGTTAAGCATTGCCTTTAGCAACCAAAATGTTGGCCACCCCAGTTTAAATAACAGTTTGTTGAGCATGTCATGGTGTCCCATTTCACACACAATATTCAGCCATATAATGCGGCTGCCACAACATTCAGCAATATAATGCAGTTATCCTGGCTTAATTGAATGCCATGCCCAAGGCCAAATTTAATAATCCATGACGGTGACTTAGCATAAAACATGGGTCTATTCCGACATGTGAAAAGCCCGCTCTGCAAATCATAACCCCAGCCCCATTCAAGCCATGATTTGATTCTGATTTGGAAATGTCCCAAGATTAGCTAAAAAGTTGGTGAAGAATTCAAAATTATTGTGAACTAAGAGTAGGCAACCTGATGTCTTCCAGATGTCCAGAAATATAATTTTCATGCTGGTTGGACATGGTGAGAGCTATAGTCCAAAGCATCTGTAGGGCATCAAGCATTTATCCTTGTTGTACACTCTGATTACAATAAATGGAAAAGCAGAGGAAGGGAAAGTCTGAGCTTCGGAGTCAAATTATATGATTTATATAGCTTCTCATCTGGGACAGGATTGTATGTGGATTCCATTGTGTAATGGTTACAAATAGGTTTTCATCCCATCTCCCTTGGCCAGAGAATCCTATAGTTTGCCTTCTAACAAATATTTTTCTACTAAAGGGGTTTGTTTGCTCCATGTGTCCTATGCTTATTGAATTTGTTGGGAAGTAGGCTGTAAACAAAGCCCCGTTACCAGAGTATTTTTGCATAAATATGAATCTGAGACTCCAGCTTGACTCTTAGCTTTCCAACTTTCCCAAACACGAATGTCTTTGCATTTAAGGAATTTGGATCAAAACCATCTGCAAAAGCAATTGAATTTAGAGCATGGAGAGTTTGTTAATTTATCAATGTTCTTCTTTTCCCTGACACTAAAGCAGTGGAGTGTAGGAAAACAAAAATCAGACGCTGAAAAGGGATGGTTTTAGACTGTGGTGCTCATTTCCTCTTTCAAAAAGAAAAGTAAAAAACGTCTTGGTGATTTCATATTTTTTAAACTTTTCTTGCTCAAACACTGCATTTCAGAGCAAGTTTGATATAAAGACTATCGACAAATGACTATTGCATAAAAAAATTAATTCAAACTCCTTCCTATGAAGCTACTTAGCATAGTTGAAATGTTATCTAGATCTTTATCACTTAAACCATTATCATAATGCGATAGGATTGATTTTAGCTCTCTAAAACCTGGGAATCTAGAATTAACAATTACTGTTTCCCAAAACATTTGTTGGGCTTATTCTGAATCCCTGGTTTTCTTTCTCATTTCCTTCATAGAGATGATGACGTTCTTTTTGTATGTGAAGACGAACCATTCATTGGTAAGTGCACCAAGCTGTTTTTCCCCTGAAGAGCAGGAAGTCTAAAGTTGTTAATGTATGTTGATATGTTTTCCATGTTCATAGATCCCCAGAATGACATCAACTCTCTAGAAACATTAACAGGATCTCATTCAGATTGGATAACACTCAATGTAGGAGGACGGTACTTCACGACTACCCGGTATGAGTCTTATTTCCTTATTGTGAAGTTCATCAGTGGAAAGATAATATTGCTAAGGGTTAAATGTTCAGTTGAGATCGGCATATGTGGGACTGATTGGGGTAGATTGTAGGGGTGATACCGAAATACAATTTTATCATATTTTATATATCTATATATTAAACTATTGTATTTTATTCCAATTTCATTTTAGATTGTATTTTATTAGTTTTTCGTAATAACTTGTGTCTGGAACTCTGCACTTTGACATGGCCCAAGAGCTAATCAATAAAGCAAACTAAGCTAAGCTAAGGCTTAAATGCATTGTTCATTAATAAAGCTGTTAACAACTTTTAGATACAGTGGTTGCATTCAGGCTTCATGTTAAACTGTAGGGCTGTTCATGTAGCATGATATGTGAAGGCTGTTGTTGGTTATTATTATGTGCAACCCATACCAAATGATTTTTCAACCATCCATGATTTTAAAATGCTGGTTTAATATGACATTGTCTTAGCCTTCTCTGTTATTTTTAAATTGAGCAATTCCATAAATTAAAGGTTCAACCAACTTTTCTCAAATCTGGTGTAGAACCACATTTCCCATTGGTTAAGTCAGCATTGGGACACAACTTGCTTATAAAGATAAGATAACCTTTATTATCACTTCTTTCTGTGGACATAAAAAGAAAATAATTAAACATAAAATGGAAATAAATAGTAAATAAGCCAGATGGTTTTATTTTTTAAATCCCCACCTGAATGCTACTCCAAATGCCAAAGTGGCCAATGTATTCATTTCTCTATATTTCTTTCTTAGGAGCACTTTGGTTAGTAAAGAACCTGATAGCATGTTGGCTCACATGTTTAAAGATAAAGGTTGGTATGACTTGAGATACATATGTGAAAGCTCTATCCAGTACCCAGTTTGCAAATCCACGTCATGTAAACTATTCTTTGTTGCAAAGTAAGGTTTGATGTATATGATTCTACACTGAAACTACACAGACCCCAGTGGCACACTTTGGATTTGTGTTTATAAACAAGAATGAGAGTTTGTGCTGGCAGCATTGTCTAGCTAGCTCTTCTTGAGGAGCATGTCCAAAGGTACACGAAGAAGAAAGGATCAGTTTAGCAGTTCATTAAGTCAGGAGTGAGGAATGATTTTCAGGCAATTTTGTTGGTCAAGGGCTACAGAAGTGCCACAAAAGAAGAACATAGTTACTATTCTCTTTACATACATATGTAAACAGGTTTGGGGCTCTTTCCTAGATCATACAGGGTGGAGAATCTGAAGCTCTCTGGATGATGCCGAACTACATCTTCCAACATTCTTGTTGGAAGCTATGTTGACTTCTGGAAATGTAATTCAACTATATTTTAGATTAGTCTTTCCCAACGGATGTCCCTCCCCATACATGGCTTCAATTCCTTGAATTCTTAACAATTCTAGAAATTGAAGTCCACCCATATGGAAATAATCACAAAGCAGAAAAGAAAGTTCTGGTCAGATTATAAATAATGTGTTAGAATCTTTTCTGCAGCCTCCAGAGTGCAGACTGGGGCCAAAAGTGTTGTCCCATTGCATGGAATTGGAGGAGTATGAAGTTAACTTCTTAAAACCATGACACCTTCTCATTATCCTGGTCGTGCCTGCTTTTAGAAGGTAAATGTAGTAGAACCACCAGCAAGACAACAGAACATGTATTTCCAGTTTAGAGGATGTCCTTTTCTCCTTATTTACTACGTCCCCATTCTAAATTTGTGGTGGCAAATTTAGTCTAATTTCTTTACTTAAGCGGCACTTAAGTCTGATTTCTAAACTTGGCTACAGATGATGCATTTTAGCTGCTGGGGACAGATGGAGACGGGGAGGGTGAGAAATGGGCTTATCTCAGGACGGGTTAAGGGAAGCATTTTTTTGAAAAAAATGTGTCCATCTGCAACAGATGCTTGGGGAAACAAGAGAGATCACAGCGGAGCTTTTCTGATTGACCGAAGTCCGGAGTACTTTGAACCGATCTTAAACTATTTGC
This sequence comes from Pseudonaja textilis, assembly GCF_049901715.1. Lineage (NCBI taxonomy): Eukaryota > Metazoa > Chordata > Lepidosauria > Squamata > Elapidae > Pseudonaja > Pseudonaja textilis. Next base: position 7,588,410 of record NC_141998.1, on the reverse strand, counting down.
GGCATGGACAGCTAATTGTGAACGATGGCATTAATTTGTTAGGTATGTACTAGGACCTATAAACATTTTGTTGCTTTGTTACAACCATGCTTGTTCTCAGACAATTCTAAAGCCAAGCTTCCTGAATTAGAACCAAGCACATGAAAATCTCACTCAAGGTTTTGGCATTTTGGTACAATCTTGGATTTTTCCAGTCCTAGCCCCACACCATAACCACTATACTATACTACACTCGTTCAAGTCACTGAATGATTTGGGCCAGTCTTTCTTTCTTTGCCCAAACTGATAGGGTTCCTGTTGTGGGGCAAAACTGGAGAAATAAGTATTAAGTAAACAGCCTCTTGAGCTCTTCAGAGGAAAGGTAGGATTAATCAATCAATCAACACGTGGCTAAATAGAGGTTGTGAAATTTTTAATCAAACAGACCTGGAAAAGGGATTTAAGATTAAGATCACTAGATAGCTTTTTTTTGTTAACATGCTGATGTTGACCTGGTTTGCAATAAAACAGCATACTGTATGAAGCTGGGGAATTGTGGCTTACAATTTATCTTCAAACCATTGTTTCTCTTAAGCAGTAAATCATGGTTGATATTTCATATTAATTATGATTGAAACCAGTTCTGGCAAAGGATCTTGGCCCAATGAAACTGTCTGATCCTGGGCATGGTTGCTATAACCTGGATTAGAGAGCAGGAAGGTTGAGTGGTGAATCTTGTCATTATTCGTAACCATTGCTAGCTTTGTTGTATCGCTCCTCTTATGCTAGGTGTCTTAGAGGAAGCGAGGTTCTTTGGAATTGACTCACTAATTGAACACCTTGAACTAGCAATTAAGGTAATGCTAATTTTTGAATCTGCTTCCTTTCTGACTGTTCGCCTTTGTTTTGGTTTTTATGTTACAGTTTTGGTTTTTATGTTACATTCTGCCCAGGAAAGTGGTGTGGTGGCCTAGAGTTGGCGCTCTAGCCTCACAATCAGGAGGCTGTGAGTTCGATCCTAGGTAGAGCCAGATATTTCTCTCTCTGGGCACGCTGAAAATATGAACAAAACTCCGCACTGGTGACAGGAAGGGCATCCGGCCATTAAAACACTCTGCTAGCTCCATTCAGGTGCCCAGATTCCACCCTACAAGGGATTTTGGGATCAGTAAATGAAGATGATGATTATGCCCTGGAAATGTTTCTATTTGTTAAAAACAAAAACATTTTGAAGAAATTTTTGAGAGACAGAAATCTTTTTTTTCTGCTTTGTATTTTTCTTTCTTTTTAGTATTGATAGAATCCCTGATTTTAAAAAAAGTATGAAAACGTGAACAAAAGCCAGTAACATTTAATTGACAGCATGCTGAGTGGATCCCAGTCAAGTTAGTTATTTTCAAAGAGATGCATGCCTACTGTATATGGCTTAAGGATATCAACTTAATTTTCTTGCGTGCCAAGAAAAAGAGCACTCCCAAATTGCTGCGCCACAATAAAGTGGCACGCCAACAATTTGTTCTTCAGACATAGAGATTAATGGGCTCAGCCGTACAGTGTAGCCAGAAGAAGTAAATTAGCAAAAACCAGTGATTTCTAGATGTGGTTTAGAGGAAAGAGACAGAATTAGATGTAACAAGCCTACAGTGTCAACATCCCCAATAGCTTTCCCGTGGATAGTAAATATCCTTCTTGAAAATGGAAGTTGCCTTCGGATGTTGTGGGAGCTTCATCACTTGAGACTTTCAAGAAGAGATTGGACTGCCATTTGTCAGAAATGGTACAGGGTCTCCCGCTTGGGCGGGGGGTTGGACTAGATGACTTACAAGGTCCCTTCCCACTCTGTTAAGCTGTAATCTGTAAAATGCCTCAAATATCCCCACCTTGCTGTATATCGCCCAATTTGAGCTATTCCATCTTGTATTGTTTGGGCCTAAGCGCTTCTTGTCTTCCTTGACAGAATTCCCAACCTGCAGAAGACCATTCCCCGATTTCTCGAAAGGAATTTGTCAGGTTCCTCCTTGCAACCTCAACCAAGTCAGAGCTACGCTGTCAGGTAATATGACTGTCACTGAAATAAAAAAAAAAAAAGGATGTCTTTTTGGAGCTGTTTTGCACAACTTGTAAAGGGAAAAGGTTCCTCTGATACATTAAAAATCATCACAGGCAGCATGCAGTCCTGGATAGCTAGTAATACGGTCCCACAAGATAATAAAAATGTTGAAAAATTAAGCAAGTTTGCTTGTATGCATTAACTATACTATAATGTTTTATATGCAGCCCATTCCACTTCATTTGATACAACCCAGAGAAAATGAAAGGTTAGATAAGCATGCTTCAGAGCAGCGGCCTCCAACCTTTGGGCCCCAGGGACCCCTTCCGTGGAGAAAGGTTTTTCCACAGGCTGGAAGGAGGCATGATTTTGCATGCTGCCTGCATCCCATGGATGGAGCTTCTCTTGTTTGCAGGGCCCAGTTTCTGGCATACCAAGTACTGGAGCTGCTTCATGGACCTCTACTTTAGAGGAACCTGGATCACTTGTTCTTGTGTATCTTGAGTGGGATGTTCTAATGTTTTTATTGCTTTACAATATTTTAATAAGATGTTGAGACTCTAGAAAGAGTGCAGAGAGGAGCAACCAAGATGATGAGACTGTTAGGAATAACAAGGTTACCTAACGTAGTTTGGGTAAAATAATATATATAAACTACGATAGTAAGTTTAAGTGTGTGTCACTTTAAACTGCAAAGCATGTAATTTTGGGTGCGGTGTGAAACCACCATAAGAGGGAGCAAGAGAACCTGCTGGATTGCTTGCTGAGGATTGATGGTTTGATGAATTGATGGTTCGTTAACTGCGTGTTTTCCCTACTGCTGAGTCGCTGAAGGAAGAGAGGAGTTTTGACTTCTTCATATCTCTACTGCGAGGAGATATATTACTGGACTGATATTTGTAAGTTTACTGACCTCTTTTTCGACACTGGAATTTGCAACTGAATAATCCCCGGACGGACTGAATTAGTGAATGATATATGGACTGTTTTGACTATGCTAAAACTCTTACTGGAATAAACTATTTAACTAGCACAGTGTATCTGTAAGCTACAAAAACGTTTATCTCACATATTTTGCCTGACTGCCGTGCAGATTCTGCTAGGGTGTATCCCTAACAGAGACGACTGGAAGCTAAAACATAGGATGAACGGTTGCAGGAACTGGGCATGGCTAGTCTAGCGAAGAGAAGGACCAGGGGAGACAGGATAGCAGTCTTCCAATATTTGAGGAGCTGCCAGAGAGAGGAGGAAGGGGTCAAGCTATTTTCTAAAGCACCCAAAGGCCAAACTAGGAATAATGGACGGAAATTGAACAAGGAGAGATTTAACTTGGGAATAAGGAGAAATTTCCTGACAGTGAGAACAATCAACCCATGGAACAGAAGTTGCCTTCAGAAGTTGCGGGAGCGTCATCACTGGAGGCTTTCAAGAAGAGACTGGACTGCCATTTGTCAGAAATGGTGTCAGGTCTCCTGCTAGGTCAGGGATGACCTACGAGGTCTCTTCCACCTCTGGTAATCTGTAATCATATTTTTAATTGCAATATATGTTCTGAAGTATAATCCACCCAGTCATTCACTGAGATGGGTGGCACTAGGAATTGGACAAATAAATAAATGTTGACTGCACTCCTTCTCTGGGTTAGATTAAACACTTTGTCTTCAAAGCAATTGCATTTGGATTTCTGACCTGGATTTTGCTATAGTTGCTACAAAATGTAGATAACAAGGCTGACCCCGAAGTTTCCATTCCAGAAGGGTTGTTTTGAGTTTGATCTAACCATGGCAGAATGGAAACAAGTCATTTTGAACTCAGATTCCTTGTGGACTAGATCACCTGACCACTGCTCTCTTCTTCTCCAGGGGTTAAATTTTAGCGGAGCAGACCTCTCTCGTTTAGATCTCCGGTACATCAACTTCAAGATGGCCAACTTGAGCCGATGCAACCTGGCCCACGCGAACCTCTGCTGCTCAAATCTTGAACGGGCTGATCTCTCCGGATCTGTTCTAGATGTGGGTGTTTTTTGGATAAGAATAAAACACACTTGCAAACTTTAGGCAAAACGGATTAACCACTCCACCTAATGAGTGATTAGCTTTGTCCCATAGTAGTGTGCCTAAAGTAGTACTACTTTGAAAAAGACGGAATCTGCACAATAGCTGCCCTATGGAGCATGCATGGCCTAGAAATAAATCTTGAGATATGACTAGTAATGACACTTGTCAATCATCAAGTTTCGCTGGCTGGGAGCTGCAGGAAGGTGCAGAGCGCTCCACCCTGGCCACGCCCCCCCAGCCCTCCCAAGATCAAACACAAGCCCTGATGCCCTCAATGAAATTGAGTTTGACTCCCCTGCTGTACTTGATCAGGACTTGGTATGGTGGATTTGAAAAGATGAAATGAAATAACCATGAAATGAATCAAGAGGCAAATTTTAAGAGTTTTGGTAAAAGTGAAGTTCTTTACGTTTAGGGAGAGATAAAGTCCTTTATCTACAATTCTTTTCCTGAAGAGTTTAGATAAAGGCAAAGTCTTTTAGGCAAAGCACTGTGATCTGACACCTGCAGCTTCTGCTAACAAAGGCTGTGGAATTTTCTTGGTAGTATTTTAAGCAAATATGATCAGTCCAGCATCTGTCAAATGTAGCCTGCAGATTTCTAGATCAGATGAAATGTGGCCTCTTTTCCATCTGAAATTTTTCTTTTCCTCTTTCTTTGGCAGTATGCCAACCTCCAAGGTGTAAAGATGTTGTGCTCAAATGCAGAGGGAGCCTCCCTGAAAAGCTGCAATTTTGAAGATCCTTCTGGCCTTAAAGCTAATTTGGAAGGTAAACTCCACCGATTTTTATGTAATGCAGTCAGTATCATTCAGGAATTGACTGAATGTGTCTTTTTGATCATTAAAGGTTGATTGTTAGAATCGAAAGGAAATATTAATCAGATCAACAGATATCATGATGACGAAAAGTTGCTTTCAAAGCAGAGGAAAAGTAACTCAGAGCATCTGCTATGTAGATAAAAAGTACAGTTTAAATGAGCAGGAAGCAGAGAAGGAAAACAACGCTAGTTGAAATCCAACACAGCTTACACACATTTAACAAATGATGACTGAGCATGTTGCATGGTATATGGTTTGGATACCACAATTGCTAGGTTTTTGTGACTCTGTCCCACTTCTGACCCCAGGGATAAGTAGATTTTAAGAAGAAAAAGGAATATGATAAAATCCAATTCACAAATATTGATTGAACATATGGCAGCATAACATTTACTGTTGCAATTCGTAACCTCTTCAACCATTTCTTTTTTAAAAAAAAAAGTTTTCTATTTTAACCACAAAACAACATAGACATACAACATAAAACATAAAAATATCATCCTTCTTCATAAATTTACAAACAGTGCATCGGTTGGTTTACCACTTTTTTTTGTGCATCCATTCCTAATCGCTAATATAATTATATTACATAATAGCTCATATTATCAATCAATAATTGTATAACCTAATATCATCACTAAGAAATCATTTATCTATAATTTTATTAATTCATACTTTAACGAGATAACTATAATTTACTTAATTTATTTTACAATGAATCGTAAGATCATACCAAATCTATCTTAATAAAGTTTTATAAAAATAATATCAAAAAAAAGAAAAAAAATTATATCCTAAGTCTAAATGTTCTATTATTATGTTTTATTATCTAACCATTGATAAAAAAGATCCCAAACTTCATAAAATTGTTTATCTTCTTTTTCTCTAATTTCAAATGTCAATTTACTCATTTCAGCACAATCCAATATTTTCTTAATAATTTCTTCCTCTGATGGAGTTTTCTCACTCTTCCAGTTTTTAGCAAATACAATCCTAGCCGCTGTTAATACATTTACAATCAAATACTTCAAATTATTATTATATGTATCAGGTAAGATTCCCAATAAAAAAAATCCCTGGTTTCAAGTCTATATGTGTCTTTATCATTTTTTCCAACCATATGCGAATTTTAGTCCAATATTTTCTAGCGTCCTCACAAGTCCACCACATATGGTAGTATGAGCCAGGTATCTGATGACATTTCCAGCACTTTTTGGATTTGTTCTTGAACATTCTTGCAATTCTTGTCGGGGGAAATGCCACCTGTAAAACATCTTATACAAGTTTTCTTTATAAGCTGTTGACATGTCATTTTATAATTTTGAGACCACAGTTTTTCCCATTTCTCCAAATCAATCCCATATCCAAAATTCTTCCCCCAATCATCATTTCTTTAACTTGTTCCTCCTCTAATATAATTTCCAACAAATAACTGTACAATTTTTTAATCACTTTTTCATCAGTACCTGTCAAGATCTTGTCTAAATCAGTCAATTTATCATAAAATCCCTCCGTTTTAGAATCTATAAGATACCTTGAACGTATTTGCGCATATGAAAACCAATTCATCTTTATGCCTTGTTCTTCTAGTTTTTGCATTGTTTTAAGTTCACTCTTTTCATCCAATATTTCCCCATATCTAACTGTTTGTTCCTTCTCATATATTATAGGATAAGAAAAGGCTTCAATAGTTGATAACCCGACTGGGATTTTCAAATAACATTTTCTCTTAATTTTCTCCCAATTCAACCATAAAGACTCCCTTATATAGTGCCTTCTAAAATAGCCCTGTGATTTAGTTCCCTTATACCACAGAAAAGCATGCCATCCCAGTAATAAATCATGTCCTTCTAATGTCAACAATCTAGTCTTTCTTAATGTTATCCATTCTTTAACCCACATTAAATTTGCAGCTTGGTAATACAACTCCCAATTCGGAAGGCCAAATCCTCCTCTAATTCTAGCATCTTGTAGAAGTTTTAATTTTATTCTGGCTTTCTTACCTTGCCATATAAACTTCAACACAATTTTATTTAATTCTTCAAAGTAATCTTTACCAAGCCTAATTGGTATGGTTTGAAACAAATATAAAATTCTGGGTAAAATATTCATCTCTTCAACCATTTCTGAAGGGCTATGACTTCCATTACTTATACACTTGCACTTTGATTAATAATAAGGCAGGACCTGAAGACTAGATCTGGAGAATAGAAGAGAAGGAACTGGAGCAGATAATAAAACATAAAGACTTGCAAATAGAAATAGAAATAGAAATGGCAAAGAAAGCAAAGATAGTACTAATAGCACTACCCAAGGTACAATCCAGTTGGTTTAGGATTGTACCTTGGGTACAATCCTAAACCAGCTGGGGCACAACCTGAACACATTCGGCATTGACAAATTCACCATCAGTCAATTGCAAAAGGCAGCTATACTCAAAACAGCTTACATCCTGTGACAATATCAGTAACACTATCAAACATCCACATAGGCCATCCCAAGTCCTTGCGAAGGATTTGATAGGCAGACAAAAATGCTAAATCCAGTCTGAGCATCCATCTGACTGCAATGAACAATAATAATACTAACAATATCTGCCTATCCCAGCTCTTGGGAAGGACTTGATAGGTGAATAAAAATGCCAAATCCAATCCAAACATCTGGCTGACTATCCACCAACTATAATAATTGATTCAATTTGTATGACAACTGGTTCTCGATGACTGGGTGGCTCACAATATTAACTCAAGAAATTACAATAAAATAAAACAGAAAGATAAAATATGGCAAACTTTTATAGTTGGATGCCTTTGTTAATGAATTATGGTGCCCTAAGGTTTTTATGATGGTTGTTTTACCAGAAAAGGAAGAAGAACATGACAGAATTTAGTTTATGTACAATAAATCCAATGGTTCAATCAACATAAAGGTCAGAATCTTTTGCTATACCTTGTAATAGGATGCTAAAGGGAGAGTGAGATGAAATTCCACCTCTTTTTTTTATGGGCTTGGACTTTGTGGCTGCAGGTGCTAACTTGAAAGGTGTTGATATGGAAGGAAGTCAAATGACTGGCATCAATCTCCGAGTTGCAACTCTAAAGAACGCAAAATTGAAAAACTGCAACTTGAGAGGAGCAACCTTGGCAGGAACTGATTTGGAGGTGAGGTCTCCATCTTCTGATTTTTGATGGACCCCAGAGGGTTAAACAAAGGGATTCATTGGGAGTTTTCCTTCAACTTTAATAGCCATGCTGCTTTGCAGGCAAGTCATCCAGTAACTCCTGCTAATAACTTGCTCTGTTGTTTCAGAACTGTGACCTGTCAGGCTGTGATCTACAAGAGGCCAACCTGAGAGGGTCGAATGTGAAAGGAGCCATCTTTGAAGAGATGCTGACACCATTGCACATGTCTCAGAGCGTCAGATAGGTTGCCCTGCTGAAGACTCAATGGGAAAATGACGTTCCTTCCACAGCATGTTTTTCTCAGTGGTATCTGAAAAGCTGCTGCTGGATGGAGAGAAGGACCTTCTCTTGTCTTAGGTATAGGAATATCTATTGAATCCAGTTGGGACAAGAAGCTTGCTAATAACTCCCAAAGACATTGCTATCTTGGCCCTACCTTGCTTTAGAACACTTCTCTAGAAAAAAATATTTATGAAAGCACAATATATGCAATTTATATTTATTCAACTTCCAATGAGGGTTTTAAAAATATGATCAGTTCACCCATTGTAGCAAACTCTTGGGCTGCCAAGATGGCACCAATGATGGCTGCCTCGGTGAAATGCTCTCTAATGGTTTCTTTATTCCTTATTATCTGCAATTCACTCCGGATTTCATCCTCATGAGACCATCTGCTAAGAATTAGCCAATGTTTCCTTAAGGAGCAGCTTTCTGATTCCTCACCCCCACCTGTCTTTGCAAACACAGAGGAGATTCTAACTAATTCCCGGTGCTATGGATTACAACAAAGAAAGCAAAGAAGCGGCAACGCCCAAAAAGAGAAGAGGTAAATGAGCAGGAATTTAAACAGACTAAGGAATGGGGGGGAAAAACTCCTCTCCCTTCAATCTTTCTGACTAATTTACACTCACTTGCTAACAAGATGGATGAAATTCATCTGTTAAATAGATAGAATTCTGATTTTTACAATTCAGCTGTTCTTTGTTTTACTGAAACCTGCCTTAATCCACAAATTCATGGGAACAACACCATATACATCCCAGGATTTCAGACATTTAGATCAGACAGAATTGAAGAGACATCAGGTAAAACAAAGGGTGGAGGATTATGTTTATATATCAACAACAGCTGGTCTCGGGATAAAACTATAAGATATAAATTATGTGATGAAAATTTAAGAGTCTTTACATATCAACTGCAAACCATTTTCTCCATGTGAGTTCTCATTTCTCCTAATAGCTGTGTATATTCCTCTATAAGCTTGTGTAAACAAGGCATTACGAACTCTTGCTGATCAAATTACCATATGGAGGCTGAAGCCAAACACCCAGGTTCCCTTCCCATCATTTTAGGAGATTTCAATCAAGCAAATTTAAGGAAAGAGCTCTCAAAATATTTCCAGCATGTAAATTGTCTCACCAGAGGCAAAAATACTTTAGACCACTGCTACACAACAGTAAAAGATGCTTATAGATCTTTACCATGGGACACTCTGACCACTGTATGATTCACCTTATACCTGCCTACAGACAAAGACTTGAAGCCATGAAACCAACAGTTAAATCAGTGAAGACTTGGTCAGATGAGGCAAAGCTGAAACTCCAGGCCTGCCTTGATTGCACTGATTGGAATGTTTTTGAAGATGCCTCTGCAGACCTACATGAGCTCACAGATACTGTAACATCATATGGCAGCTTCTGTGAAGACTTATGTGTACCAACAAGGAACCTGCAAATATATAGTAATAATAAACCTTGGTTCACAGCTAAACTTAAGCAGCTACTTCATTCCAAAGAGGAAGCTTACAGAAAAGGTGACAGAATGCTATACAACCAGGCCAGAAACATATTAACAAGAGAGATCAGAGCAGCAAAAAGAAGCTACTCTGAAAAGTTAAGGAATCAGTTCTCAACAAATGAACCAGCAAACATGTGGAAAATTCTTAAAAACATCACTGTCTTCAGCAAACCTCCTTCCCAGGCAGAAGGAAATCAACAACTAGCAGATGACCTGAATGTGTTTTACTGCAGGTTTGAAAAGAAATTACAGCCACCTACCTCCACAACCCACATCTCAAACACACCAACAACAGCCAAGCCTCCTACAACTGGCCCCAATCCATTGGGTTCACAACCTCTGGTGATCATAGAAAAAGAAGTACAAGATCTATTACACAGACAAAAGCCAGGAAAAGCACCAGGGTCAGACAAGATAACTCCTCCTTGCTTAAAAGTCTGTGCTGACCAATTGGCCCCCATCTTCTCCCGAATCTTCAATAGATCATTAGAGATGTGCTATGTTCCTTCCTGCTTCAAACGCTCTATCATCCCAGTGCCGAAGTAGCCCTCCATCAAGGAACTGAATGACGACAGACCAGTTACTCTAATATCTGTAGTTATGAAAATCTTTGAAAGGCTTGTGCTGTCCCACCTGAAAACCATCACAGATCCACAGTTAGATCCCATGCAGTTTGCATACGAGCAAATAGATCAATAGATGATGCTGTTAACATGGCGCTGCATTACATCCTACAACACCTTGAATTTCCAAATACCTACGCAAGGGTCCTCTTTGTAGACTTCAGTTCAGCATTCAATACCATCATTCCAGACACTCTTCTAAGTAAATTAAACCAACTAGCGATACCTGAACACACTTGTAAGTGGATCATAAGCTTCCTAACAGACAGGAAGCAGCAGGTGAAGCTAGGCGGAATTACATCTGATGCCTGTACAATCAGCACAGGGGACCCCCCAAGGCTGTGTGTTTTCTCCACTTCTCCTTTCCTTATGTACCAATGACTGCATCTCAAACGATCCATCTGTTAAAATACTGAAGTTTGCTGATGACACAACAGTGATTGGTCTCATTCGAGACAACAATGAATCCGCATACAGACAGGAGGTTATACAACTTGCCTTGTGGTGTAACTGGAACAATCTGGAACTGAACACACTCAAAACTGTAGAAATGCTGGTAGACTTGAGAAGAAACCCTCCTATACTACCACCTCTTACAATACTAGACAACACAGTATCAACAGTAGAGACCTTCAAATTTCTAGGTTCTACTATATCACATGACCTAAAATGGACATCAAAAATGTCATCAAAAAAGCACAATAAAGAATGTTCTTTCTACGCCTACTCAGAAAGCTCAAACTGCCCAAGGAGCTGCTGATAAAGTTCTATAGAGGAATTATTGAGTCTATCATCTGCACCTCTATAACTGTCTGGTTTGGTTCTGCAACCCAACAGGACAGACACAGACTTCAGAGAGTAATTAGGACTGCAGAAAAAACAATTACTACCCACCTGCCTTCAATCGAGGATCTGTATACTGCACCAGTCAAAAAGAGGGCTGTGAAAATATTTACAGACCTCTCACATCCCAGACAGAAACTATTTTAACTCCTTCCCTCAAAACGATGCTATAGAGCATTGCACACCAGAACTACTAGACACAAGAACAGTTTTTCCCCCCGAAAGCCATCACTCTGCTAAACAAATAATTCCCTCAACCCTGTTCAACTGTTACAAAGTCTGCACTACTATTACTGTTAATCTTGTTATCACTCCTTATCACCCATTCCCTCCCACTTGTGACTGTATGACTGTAACTTTGTCGCTTTATATTGACTGTTTCGTAGTATGATTTGATTGCTTATTGTACCCTATGACTATCATTGTGTTGTACCTGATGATTCTCGACTCCTGACGAATGTATCTTATGTATACTGAGAGTATTTACACAAGACAAATTCCTTATGTGTCCAATCACACTTGGCCAGTAAAGTATTCTATTCTATTCTATTTCAGCCCGAATTGGTGAACTTTTATTTACAGTGGCTTATTAAATAGGGGAGGGGGTGGAAACGGAGGGTTGAAAGGTGTCCAGATTTGAATCTTCTTGGCAAAAAGAAATAGCTCTATTTCTTAAAAAAGAGTCATCATGGATACATTTGGAGTCTTATTTTAAGCCTGTTATGCACTACAAATTTAAAATAGTTGGGCTGTGAATGCTGTACATGTTGGTTCCTTGACGTAGAACAGTGTCGTAAGTTTTGATTGCAAAAGGGGGACATTCAGTGCTCCAATTTTACGATCTGCTGCTCATGTCTAATAATCAGGAATTGAAGGTGCAAGTGTAATACAAAGGCTCCTGTGAGCCCTGAATTACCAAGTTGTTGTTTTATTGTCACTGGACCTACAAGTCTTGTGAACTAGAACCAACAATTGTTCTTCTATACAGGTTTCCATTACAGTGAATAATGCCCATCGTTGAATTCTCTTGGTCAAAAATTGAGTGATACATCCTGGGGAACCTGGATAAAGTAGAGTTACTTTACGTTTGGGTTACTTTACAAAGTGATGTAAACCTAGTTTGGTAATGAAACGTCCATAAGATTACAACCAAGCTCAGAGAGCACCAAGGACCCCACAGTTAGCAATCTCTTCTGTCAGTACTAGGAAATAAAGGGCTAGGAACATACACAGCTAAAAGATGGCTGGAAAATTTTGAAATGTTAGGAAAAAAGGAAAGTCCCTATAATTCACATACTGCATTAATGCACACCATCACCACTCTTGCAGGTTTTTTGTAATGGAAAAATAACTCAAGTCTCCAAAAGTCTCCAAAAAGCTGTCGAAACATTCAGCTCTGTCATTCCAGTTATGCCAATACAAAACAAGGAACACCTCAGCAGCCCTCCGTGCCAAGAAACAAGACAGGGTTAAGTTAATTTAACCCAATCCAGATATCACAATGTTAAGATTTGATCTTAAAGGTCCTTCCATACGTCACTCCCAAGCCTTCGTACGTGCCTATGCAAATCAAAACTTGAACCGCCTTCATTGTTTCATAGGGGGGAAAATCAAGGAATAAGGCTTGTAATTGCAAATGGAAACTGATGTTTCATCAGCCTATAAATCTGGAACTGGTGTTACATGCTTGGTTTGCAGCTCTCATCATTCATTGTCATTAGCCAATCCACTGGGTCTGTTGGGAAAGGTAATTTAATACCACCTGTATAAATCTGGCCTTATAGATAAACAAGTTTCAGCTGCAACAGAAATAAGATTCCAGCTATATTTTTCCTGCTAAAATATAATTAGGGGATCTGATCTCTCTGGACACCTTGGACTATAACTCGTATAAGCTCCATGGCAGCATGTGGCTGTATGCAACCCTTAGCCTGTGCACATTTCTAGCTGAGTTACAGAAACAAATGTAGAGGATCTTCCTGTTAAAAGTAACCAGAGCAAACACGATTTAAATGGGCTTAGAAAATATGATTGGGACTACAAATCATGCTACAAGCTGTGGGCTTGTAATTCAACCCGAATTGAAGAATTTGTATAACACACTCAAGTCACGCAAACTGGGTCACAGTTTACAAATTCCCTATGAGGTCAATACAGAGCATTTGAATGATCTGTGCCCGTGAGCCTACAGCCGGATTGTGCACACCCAGATATAAATGAAACTGGGTGAGCACTTACCTTAGACTCAGAGCTACAATCAACATCGAAATGTGGAAATTGAAGGAAATTTCCAACGAATGAGATAACGGCTGCAGAATTACATCCTAGAAAGATTAGGGGACTAAAATCTATACTTGTAGACTAGTTGCATTTGGAGCCAGTGGCCTATCTTCCTTGCTGGGTGAGGCTCATGGACACTGTAGTCATCTGGTCCAGATATCAGTTGATATATGCCTGCAGGAAGAATCCATTGTACTTAATATAGTTTTTCATTCAGTTTGTGGATGAAGGGAATCAGGCTGGGGAGCATGGGAGTACCCTAGCCAAACAGAATCAAGAGGTTGAAATAGACATGGGCTTTTCATGACATGGTTACATGGGGTATTTTTGCCTTATTTAGGCATGCATTAAAAGCTATGGGGAAAGCTTCTGTTATCTGACGATGGGAGTCTGAATAAGCTCTTAGTCCTTTCTTTTTCAACCTAAGCCACAAATGGAAGCTGACTGAACAGTCCATGCTGAATGATTCCTCTCATCCAATTTTTCAAAAAAAAAGGGGGGGGTGATTAAATTGGTAAGGGTTAGAGTAGGGATGTCATTGGCACATCATGTGATGTATCATGACTTTCCCTCCTTTTGCTAAAATGATGGGCGTGGCCAATGTGTGATGCATCCAGCCCATGGGCCGCAAGTTTGACACCCCTGGCTTAGAGGAAATGTGCCCTTGTGACCCTTGAATGAAAAGCTAATAGCGAATGCATCCATTATTAATTCTCAGTCTTCCATATGGTTGAGACCTTGTTTTAGTTCTTTGGAGTGGTGTTTTGATTTTGTTTTTTTGAACTTGGTTGGTCTGGCTGCTTGGATATAGGATATTATACAGTAATAACCACAACAACAGATCCCTGGTGCTTATAATTTCACCAAAGTTTTTGAAAAGGGGCGTGGGGAGAGAAAGAAGGACATTGTTTCAAGGATACCAAACTAATTTATGCAAGAATATAATGAGGATTTTCAAGTTTGAAGAAATCAGATTTATGGTGATTTGATATTGATCAATGCTAAATTGATGAGGGAACCAATTTAGCTATATATCTCAGAAAGGAATAAGATCTCCTATTTTAGAATTCTATTTTCTTAATTCTCTATGTGTAAGTTCTATCCGCTTTTTTGAAGTTGAATGTCTTAATCACAATATGTTCACCTATGCATAAGAGACTCATGACTTTCCTTGATCAAATCATGAATACACTCGATATAAATAAAGAACATCAGAAACTTGCAAGCATTTGTCCATGCATTTGGAAAATAACACTATTTAAGCTGAGGTAGGGAAGCTTAATCAATTAGTTCTTGGATATAAAAGTAATTTGATATTTTGCAGTTAAGGGTGTTGAATGGAGTTCCTGGAAATATAAAACTTGTCAATAGTTTCCTCTGATTTTGCAAATAAGACCAAACTTCCACTATAAAAAATCAAAATTTTTGTATTCTTTTTACCCCAGTTTCTCAAGAAACATTTCCAGTATCTCTTTCAATTTTTAGTTATTTTTAAATGGATTTTGTTCAAGTTTATCCAAGTATGTTGGATGTGTTCTCCGCCTTGAGTTATTTGCAAAAATAATAAAGGCAGGATATAAGCAAATATAAATATGATTGAGATGTCATCTCAAGGACTGCTTCAGCAGTGGAATGAAGTAAATATAGCCAGAGTTATAATTGGAAAACTCACCCGGCCACCCAACCACTTCAGCCAAAATACACATAGAGCATTATGCAACAAATATCCGACTTGCTCACGAAAGCCCTGTTTTTCTTTTAATTGCAAATAAATGGCTTTCACAGCTTGAATTTTCACTGTCCCTGGAAGAATTCTACAGGAGTCCTCGCCAACGCAGTAAAACTGAAGGAAAAAATACATTAACCTTTAGCAAATCCTCATGAAATATTTTCTGCAAATTACCCTTATCCATTAACACCGTGAGGAAACAGGAGGGAAATGCTGAAGTAAATTACAGTAAACCCTTATAAAATCTCAGGCGTGGAGTGTTAATAGTCTTGTTCACATCTAAGATGTGGTTGACAATATTTTAGAAGCTAATTCTCTCTAACGGCCTATAGTAGTTGATTATAGCTCCATTATTTTTTCATTTATTTGTTATTTCACACCTGGCGTGATGGCCCAAACACCTTCTGGGAGACTTAAATCTTTAGGTTCTTCTAGAAGGTGGCCAGCGTTGAGGCTGTCCTGACTTCAAGCAGTTTAACCTCAATATGGCACTTTGCTCCTTTGATGATAAATGCATTCTCATTTACAATATAGTTTTGCCTATCACAGTGGTTCTGAAAGTATGGCCTGGGAAAATCATATAAATATTTTAACTTTTCTCACTTTTAATTTCTAATACAGTACGTATCAATAAATATAGCCTACATAAATCTAAGTTCATTGGGGTCCTTGGTGCTGTCTGAGTTGGGTGTTTTCTTGCAGACGTTTCATTACCCAAACTAAGTAATATCACCAGTGTTAGAATAAACCCCATTCTTTGCTAACACTGGTGATGTTATCTAGTTTGGTAGTAAAACATCTGCAAAAAACCCACCAAGTTCATAGAGCACCAAGGATCCTGCAATGTAACCCTGAGCTACAAATACTCCCTTTTATCAGTCATCATTCAGTGAAGCATCCAATTTTCTCATTGTATCAGTTAGACTGATTAGTGATACAGGCCTGCAATAAACTGCCTCTTCCATAGCGGGTATTCTGGACATCATAAGCCACTCACTGGATAAATTTTATTTTTAGGAATAAATAGTTCTGCATTAGTCATGCAGAAACCATTGCCATGGGGTTATCTGTGTTGGTCAATGGTTTACTTTCTTGAGTGAGGAACTTTTCACTATGTGAAAAATCCGTTCTTCAATGGTTGAGCCTGACCCTTCTAATGTTATAGCAATAGCACTTAGACTTACATACCACTTCATAGTGCTTTTACAGCCCTCTCTAATGAGTTTACAAAGCCAGCCTATTGCCCCCAACAATTTGTGCCCTCATTTTATCAACCTTGGAAGGACGGAAAGCTGAGTCAACTTTAATCCTGGTGAGATTTGAACTGCCAAATTGCAAGCAGTCAGCAGAATTAGCCTGCAGTACTGCATTCTAACCACTGCGTCACTCTGGTTATACTCTCTTCTTGCATCTTTCATTCTTTTACGAATTAGCTTAATCAAAATCTATCCTTTCAATATCAGCCTCCAATTCTTTCAGAAAGATGCTGACTGTCCCTAGCATTCTTCTTGCAATCAGGGGTTCTTGTATGGTCTCCAGTTGGTTCCTATTTTGCCCCAATATACTATAACCAGTTTTTGCCATCTTTATGGCATTGTCATTGTATTAAAAATATCTTAAGTGCTTAGGTGGAACTGGTGGTCCTCAAAGGTTCCTATTCTTTTTCTTAACAACTTATTTAGATGGATATCATCTAACATGGTGGAGTAGTTAAGGTGTTGGAGTAAGACAGGGAAGACTCAGGTTCAGGTCCATTTTTGATCATGGAAATTCAAGAGATGTCTTTCAGACAGTTGCTCTCATTGTGTTGCTGAATGTACCACACAGGATTACTGCAGAGATACAATAAAGGGACAAGAAAAGGTAGGGTATAAATCTTGCAACATATATAAAAATACAACACATTTATAAGATAGGAACAGAAGAAGATGGTAGGATCTTTAAGAATGCTTCAGATAATTTTTTTCTCCTACATCCCTGGACTCGGAGGCTCTACTTTCGATATCCAACTGTGAAAGCACCACCGCAGCTATTGTTCCTTCCTAGTCTTCTGAATAGATAGATGAGAAAACCAAGACTTTGAAACCAACTAGTTGCTCATAAAAATGGCATCCCCATTAAACTACGAATACCATCTGGATTTAGCACATCTCAGTTTGCATGCCATCTCTCAGGAAACCTTATCCATGAAGATTCTCAGTCATCTAGGTAGGGTTGTCTGGAAGTTGAACCGGCCTGAAGAAGCTACTTGGATAAGCAGCAAAAACATTTCAAACCAAAAGAGAAAAGAAGTCCAATTGCCATGACTCATTTTCCAGACTCAAGAAAGGTTGTTAGGCTTTTAAAGAGAAAAGATCATCAGCTTTGTATACCAGCTAGCCAGGAAGGACATCCAAATCCTTCTCGTCATGACTTAAATAAGGCCACAATTACAGTCAGCGTGAGACAGTTATGAATGGAGCTCCCTGGGGCAAATGCGTCAAGGATGGAGAAGTGGTATATTTATAAGGCAAGGAAGCAGATTATCCCACACCTAAGAAGGTCTCAGAAGAACTACTTCCATCTTTGACCATCAACCAGGTAACATTAGCTATAGGATATGCACAATGCATGTTGGCATCTTCAATAATAACTATTGAGAGAAACGTGTTTAGATTTTTCTTTATTTCATTTCTTCTGCATTAGCAGAGCTTCTTGGTCTCCAGATTGTGATAAAATGCAGAAGATAAGCTTCTTCCTGTTGCTCATCTCTTTATCAACCTGCTTTGCCCAACATTGGTCATATGGCTTCCAACCTGGTGGGAAGAGAAATGTGGAAAACCTAAGAGACTCCTTCCAAGAGGTAAGTTGGCTTTTGGTCATTTCAACCCACGTTATGCGAAGTTTTGCCATTTATGATGGTCATGTGACAAAGCAAAGAAATATTAGAGAAGGATCCACATCTTAATGCAGAAGATTCTTAAAGTGAATATAAAGATAAATCCAGAGATTTTTCTTTTAGGCTTAATGGATAAAAAACTTGAAAAAAAATCTGGCACTTTGATGTTATACATGCAGATAGCAGCAAGAATACTTTATGCACAAAAATTGAAGGATCCTTTGATTCCCAAAATGGACGAGGGCCTGCAAAAGTAGATGGAGTTAGAAGAGGTGGCTAAGTTGACTGCTTTGATTAAGGAAAAGAGTACAATTAATTTTCTTTCTAATTGGAAACCACTTTTGGATTTTGTGCTTGAGGTAGAAAAAAGCTGCTTTTCAAATAGCTAGTATATATTATTATGTGAAAGTAAAAAAGTCAAGGTTGTATGTTGTTACCTTACTCTACTATGTAAAATGAGTCAGAAATCGATGCTTTTCCCCCTTCTTTTCCCCATTTCTGTACACTTTTTCTTCTTCCCCCTTTCCTCCCCTATTTCCCCATTATTTTTATTTTCATTTGTATGTGTTGGACCCATCACATGATAAACTTGGATGTTTCTGTTCCCTGAACCTCAGGGGAGCTTCAGGTACTAATTTATAAAGATCAGAACTATCACTGGAGGGAGCACCTAACAATGTGAACCAGTTGCTTCCATCTAGGAATATTTCTGTGGTCAGTTTCTAGAATAGGGCAACTAAACACCGGCTTTCTTCTGTGAGCTTTCCTTTGAAAACTTTATCAGGACAGGAGATGCTACTGTTGGAAGGTACTTGGAGCACCAGAGTATATATTCACTGACTATTCTCCAAATGTGGAGAAGACACTAAACAATTCCACTGCACAGCCTCTGAAGCTTCCAACCCAAAACAGACTTTCCATAATTTCAGACTGTCACTTAGGTCCTTTTTCTCCAATGCAGATTGAAACCGAGATGGACAAAGCTGGGGAACTGCAGCCCTTCGAATGCAGTGTGCCACGCCAGCATTTCACACTCAGAGGACTGAAAGGTGTTCTTACAGGTGAGCCCCCTTTTAAATGTTATTTTCAACTTTGCAGTATTTGCTGTTCTGGTGATTTAACAACAGCAGAATGTAACTGTCATCCCCATCAGGTGGATCAGACCAGGAAATCACCACTCCAGGAAGGCTAAAATTACCTTTATTGAGATAAGACTGTAGAAACTGAATCTTGCAAATCTGATTGTGTTGCATTCCCCTCCCCTTCTTATACTCTTGTGAAATAGTGGGATGCATGTCTGAATCTCATATGAATATTTTCTGTTTGAAGAGGACCTGGCAGGTTTTTCCCTTTTGTTGTTTTGCTAATGGAGCAAGTAAGTCGAAGCTAAAAATATTGCTAAGGAGAATGCTAATTAAATCTTTTTTAAGGCATATGGGAGAACTAGAGGTTATCTTTTATTAAAAAGGTAGATTGAAATATTTCAGCCTCAGGAGAAGACTGGCTTCATAGACCACTGTTCATAATTATCTTCTTGCAGCAATTTGGTCATTTTCCCCCTTCAGTAGCTATTCAATAATTTAAATATGTTTTGTTTTGCTCCAGAAAAACAAAAGTTTCCTCTGTTAATATGGCTGAATGCATATATTTCACTAAACAATAGTTAGTTTTACTGCAGTTCTCTGGGCAAAATCAGTGGTCTGGGTTTACACTTAACATTGTCAATGATTTTGAACAAGCTCGTTTCTCCGCTTTGGAATCAGAGTAAACATAAGGGAGGCAAATATTGTAAGATGTGAATAAACCTAAACCAACTCCAATGAATTCAACCTTTGTTTTTTGCTCTCAACTGCCATGCACAACACCATAATCTTCTCTTGGGGCCTTCACATCGATGAAGGCAACTTCATTTATAACATTATCTAGCCCTTCAAACACCATCTCTTACTGCACCTCTTACAGTCCACTGCCTTTTACTTTAAAAACCTTTTCCCACCCATTTCAATTGATTAGACTAAGATACTGGGCTAACTATCACACTGGGCACCATGTTGATCTCAAAGTTCCAAGATCTAAACTAGGGGTCCCCGACTCCCAGGCTGCGGCCCACTACCAGGCCGTGGCTAGTTCGGAGGTGGGCCATGCAAATGTTGGGTCAACACATGCATGCACAGCTTGACTTGTGCGTGTGGCTGGCAGACACACATGTGCACACATGCACTAGCACCTGCTTGCACGGGCCAGTTGCCTCTCCCTCCCGTTGGGCTGCTAAGCCATAATAGTGGTGGACCACTGATCTGAACTATTCCTCTAGTCTTGGAGAAGGAGAAACAAAACTAATTCTAAGTTAGCTAAGTTAACTAAGACAAAATAAAACCAAGTCTAAGTTCTAAGTTAGCTAAGTTCATTAAGACTAAGTTGGCCTAGCAGTTAAAATGCTGGTGTGGTCAACCAGAAGGTTGGCAATTCAAGACCCAAGCACCACATGATGGGTGAAGTCCTGTTCTTGCCGCAATTCCTGCCAACCTGTTGTGGTCCTCTGGAAGCCTGCAGAGATGACAGCAGAGTTGGACAGTGGGGAAGAACATGGGACAGTCTGGGGAGGACTTGGACGATGGTCCTGCGTCCAATATAGAGATGGGACCAGGGCCATCTGGGGGTTATGTGCTGACTCCGGAGCTTCCAGAATCTGACATCAGTGAGACAGAGGAACAAGGGGAGCCTGTTCCCAGTTTGCGTGTGTGCAGAAGGCAAGAACAATTAAGACAAAAGAGCAACTTGGGAGTAAGGCTTGGAGGTGATTGCCCTTCCCATAAGATATAAAGGAGGAGCAAAGGGACAGGAATCTTTGCAGGAAGCAATGTTGTTTGCTCTGTTTGGATTAAACCTTGAAGCTGTGTGGACTTGGTACCCCATATGGCTTTTTACAGTTAATTTGGCACTTTAGTTGCTGGCAGCAATTCAAAGGAGATAAAGGTGAGTGCTTATCTCAAGAGACTGTTTGGGACTCATTATGGGCTGGGAATGAACATAATTCCCAATGTTGAAATAAAAAGAGAGTTGTTGGGACTAAGCATGTGCTTAATTACAGTCTCAGGAAGCCTTGGTCAGAACACAACCTACCAGTTCATATGCATGCAAATGTGAATAAATAGGTACCACCAGGGAATGTAATAGAATTTGTGCATCTTTGGCCTATAGTAATGCCGGCCACATGACCACGGAAGTGTCTTCAGACAATTCTTGTTCCCTCTGCTAGGAGAGATGAGCACCACACCCTAGAGTCAGACACAATTAGACAATGGAAACCTTTACCTTTTTTTAAAAAAAGTTCTTCAAAGTACCCACTGAGCATGATGGGACAACTACAGACTAATGTAAAAAATCATGATTCTTTCAAAGCTCAGAAAAATCCTTACTTTTTTTTGTTCCTGCCTCCTAAGGATTTGGATAAAAGACAGACCAATTTGGACATTATGTCAGCCAGAGATTGCCTGATTTACTTTTTATTTCCCTGATACTTTTTCTCTTTCCTTTTTGCATCTGTTTCTGTTTTGAGTCTGTCAACACCGAGCTGTAATAGCTTTACAATGCTGAGAAAACTGTAGGTACTTCACACAAGTATTGAAAGTTCGAAATGATGTACTTCAGTTACAATAATTTTGAAATGTTGAATGGTATTTGGAAAAAAGATTTTAAAAGTTTAGAAGATTTTAAAATGTATCTCTTTAAAATTGTCATCAATGTGTATTGCAGGCAAGTCTAATTGAAGGCGAAAAGGGGCAAAAGATGATCCAAAGCGACGCAAATCCAGCTGAAAAATAAAGCAGAATGGAACCTTTGCAAAGCGAACATTTAACTGCAACATCTGACTTACATAAATGGTAAATCAAACCAAAAGGGGTGGGGGAACTACTTTGCCATTGTGTTATTGAGCTTCAAATAAAATTTCCTTAAGCTACCTGCCAACAGACTGCAATTGTCTCTTGGGAAATGTAAACACACCTATGCTCATTTGGTTAAGTCAAACATGTTTATGATTGCTTACAGAGCACTTTGCTTATTTGATCTAGAACAGGGGTCTCCAACCTTGGCAACTTTATGACTTGTGGACTTCAACTCCCAGAATTCCTCAGCCAGCAGAGCTGGCTGAGGAATTCTGGGAGTTGAAGTCTACAAATCATAAAGTTGCAGACCCCTGATTTAGAAGATAACAGATAACAGATAGAGTTGGAAGGGACCTTTTAGGTCATCTAGTCCAACCCCCTGCCCAAGCGGGAGACCCTACACCATTTCTGACAAATGGCAGTCCAATCTCTTCTTGAAAGTCTCAAGTGATGGCGCTCCTACAACTTCCGAGGGCAACTTCTGTTCCATGGGTTGATTGTTCTCACTGCCAGAAAGTTTCTCCTTATTACCAGGTTAAATCTCTCCTTGTTCAGTTTCCATCTATTATTCCTTGTCTGGCCTTTAGGTGCTTTGGAAAATAGATTGACTCCTTCCTCTCTGTGGCAGCCCCTCAAATATTCAAAGATTGCTATCATGTCTCCCCTCTTGACTAGACTAGCCAAGCCCAGTTCCTGCAACCGTTCTTCATATGTTTTAGCCTCCAGTCCCCTAATCATCCTGGTTGCTCTTCTCTGTACCTATTCTAGAGTCTCAACATCTTTTTTATAATGTGGTGAACAAAGGCAGGCTTAGTATCCTAACAGTGGGTGACTATTCAAGAACAGTCCAAGAACATTTAGATTATTTTCCCCATAGGCTCTTCTCTCAAAGTCTGGCATAACAACAGCATCAATGAATATGATCACTGCCACGATTGATCCTTCTCATCTCTCCTGATAAATATACGACAAATGAATATAGATTTTACTTGGTTGACTCCTAGTCACTTTTCTACTACCAAGGGACCTTTATAACATGGGAAAAATATGGATTTGGGCTGCTAGCTGCACAATCAAAAGCTTTTGGCCACTGTCTTCAACATCTTTGCAGTAATTCAATCCCAGTTGAATACCTGTTCAGTATCTGTTAATATTCACTTTCATTCTGTGCAGTGCTTCTCTCACTCAAGAATGCAACTGATATAGCAGGGACAGGTCAATTCAGCAACAATCTCCACTGTTTTCTCACATCCTTAATTAATTAGTTGATGAAGAGGTCTAATAAATCAAAAAAGCTTACTCAGGCATTAATTACTGTTTAAATCAAAATCTAGATTATTTTTTTAAGTCACTCACTTTTCTGCTGGTTTGTCTTGAAATATAAGAATAGACAAAATTTTGATGGAAGCATGCTATTTTAAAATTTTAACCTTCAGAATCACACAGTTTTGATTCAAGCAGCTATCACATAATAGCTACATTATAACGGGAAGCAGTTTTTATTTTTTATTTTATAAAAAAGGCCAAGTTAGAACTTTTTTTAAAAAATGTCAAATCCAAAACTGACATGTCACTTGCTGCTTCCAGATTTGGCATGTAATGAAACTGCAAGAAAAAAGAAATGCTGATGCATGTAATTCTATAATAAATCCTTTGGATGCGGGTATACCTATACAAAGACAGGCAAACAAACATGGAATCATATTTTTTTTAATATTTTCATTTACAATTATAAAAATAAATAAGGCAAATCTGCTGCAATAAATCCTGCACTGAAAATAACATTTTAATGTAATGGTCAGTCAATAGGCACAACAATGTCATGGTGCTACAAAACACCAGCTAGATCTAAGAGCCCATGCTTCAAACATTACCAAATCTTTGGATATGCCCTTTCAATCACAGAAATTAAAAATTTCTCGAAGGAAGGTGTTACCTAACAACCATTAATCTTCCACATTAACTCTTGTGTGTGGAATTATTGTGTATGTTGCCAAACCTAGACCACAAACACAGCAATTAAGGAGGTAACATGGACCTACAAGGTGCCTGGTTTGAAAAAGGCTTTAGTAATGTTCTCAGACTTGGAATACAAAAGGAGTGTGGGCTTATAAGTCATATGTTGGAGAGATCAGCTTCTTGCACATAGATTATTTTCCTACATAGTTGTTAAACTATCAACAGGATAAAACTGAGCACATTTCAGATATGCCTTGGAGAACTAGATTTTAAAACTTTATTCATGTCCTCTTAGATGTCTAGAAAGCTCAGGCATGAGTTCCTAGCTGGCTATCTAACCGGATCATAACCTGCTTAAAACCTCAGCAAGTCTGCTTCACCATTGGCTCGAGATCCTGTCCTGCCAGATTTTTTTTCATCCTTTTGGTTAGTCTAATGCAGTGGTTCTCAATCTTTTCTTCACATTTAAATACCTTTTGTGGTCATGGCCATGGAACCCCAAGACTTAAATATTTAAATCGTAACATTTCTTCAAGCCTTCATGAACCCCCTATGATGACATCATGGTTCCCTCCCCATAGGTTAAGAACCACTGGTCTAGTGCATTATCATACAGAGGGAACATGGAGAAAAGAATTGGAAGTGGCAGCTCTACCCAGATTAGCCATTTTCTCCTGCCCATTTTGTACTCATGGGAGTAGTTGACGTCACCCATAGAAATCCTAGAAGACAACCATTCAAAAACAGATAGTTTTTAAGTCACAAAACATCTGTCTCCAGGCAGAAGCAATCAGGAGCTGGTATCATCTTCCAAGAACCCTAAAAGGGAGGAGAATGAAAATTGTTCCAGAAGAGTTCAGGTCTTCCTGGAATGGGCAGAGAGGAAAACCACAGCTTTTAAGACATTTCTATCTTTGCTGGTAACTAGCACAGCTGGAAATGGAAGTCTGTGCAAAGTGGAGAATTTTTTCCACCGTGAGGTTCAGATATTCCCGTACAGATTTCCCACCAACCCACCCAGCCTTCTCAGTGCATAGACAATCTGGTTTCCGAAGCCAACTGGCAACAAAAGACAGGCAGAATTTATTCCAAATTCAGAGAGAAACTGAAGAAAGGGACTGGCAAAAAGGGAAGAGATGCCAAGCTCAATCAGGGAGAAGGTTCTGCAAAAAACACTGCCATCTTATGGCTTTGGATATATAAGACATTTTACAGAACAAGGAGATGAACGCTACATTTTGTAGCCCAAGGGAAAAATAATCTAGATATATTTTTTTGCACAACAAAAAAAGGGTCAACACATTGTTTGCTTCAAATATGAAAAAGAATGCACTGATTTAACATATAGGTAATCCTCGACTTACAACAATTTGTTTAGTGACTGTTCGAAGTTACAACGGCACTGAAAAAAGTGACTTATGACAGTTTTTCACACTTATGACTTAGAGCATCCCTATGGTCACGTGATCAAAATCCAGGTGCTTGGCAACTGACTCATATTTATGATGGCTACAGTGACCTGGGGTCATGTGATCACCTTTTGTGACCTTTCAAAATTAAAAGTCCATGGGGAAGCCAGATTTGCTTAACAACCGTGTTATTAACTTGAGAACTGCAATGATTCAATTGAACAACAACTAAGTTGTGGCAAAGGTCATAAAATGGGGCAAAATTCACTTAGCAGAAATTTTGGCTCAATTGTGGTTGTAAGCAGAGGAGTACCAGTACACAGTCTGGTGTACTAAAAATAGTAAGAGCATCAACTTCATCATTGGCCATGATTCTCAGGCATCTTGGTTCAGCAAACCTGGATGGCCACAGGTTCTCTACCTTACTTTTATAGCTGAACTGGATTGAATAACTGTACAACTGTACATTCATAAATACACTTGCTCATTCATTATTCATGAAAAGATTTCAAATATATGTCATCAGAAAGAAATGACAAAATGCTCCATTCAGTTGTCTTAAGACATACATCAATTCTAAATGGGAGATAGCTGAGGGGCTCAAATTCTTGTAACCTCAACTCCTTCATTTCAATAGACCTTCCTAAGATGACTGTGATTTGTGCCTGAGAAGAGGCTTACTTATAACCCAGGCAACATCCCAAGAGCCTGAATCTAATTCAAGCAGCTCAACTATTATTGCCCATTTAGAAATGGGAATTCTATAAGGACACAAATATCTATGGAGATTCTCAGGCTTTTTCCCAAAGGGGCTTTTTCAAAAGGCAACTGGACTTTGTTCTTCGTAGAAGATGTTTCACTTCTCATCCAAGACGCTTCTTCAGTTCTGACTGAAATGTCTTCAAGGAAAAACAAAGAAAATCCAGCTGCCTTTTGAAAAAGCACCTTTGGGACAAGGGCACATAAAGCTGCTTCTTCATCTAGCTCAGGGGTATCCAACCTTGACAACTTTAAGACTTGTGGACTTCAACTCCCAGAATTCCTCAGCCAGCTTTGCTGGCTGAGGAATTCTGGGAGTTGAAGTCCACAAGTCTTAAAGTTGCCAAGGTTGGACACCCCTGATCTAGCCTATTACAGTCTGCAATCTACAAGGCTTCAACTGTTGATCTCAAGCTACATCATCTGTCACTTGGTTCTTCAAAATGGTGAGGCCAGAAGTTGAACTTGGTAACTTGCAAATTTGCCACTAAGCTTATGGCTAGGACTTGGGGAGTTGTGTTTTTCCAGTACTTCATCATGGAGATCAATAATTCATTCAGAATTACACCAGGATAACAACGTAGATAAAACAAAGAAATCAATGCCATGGATGTCAAGAATACTTTTAAACATCACAGCTATAGTAACAGAATCTTGCAACGTATCCCCCACCTCACTTGGTCTGAACTAAGGCTCAAGGTCCTTATCTCACTATTGCCTTGATAGGGGCCCTTCTTTCTGTCTTTCAGGAGTATTCTCTATTCTTCTACAAAATTGAATCTCTGACCATATACAGGCAAAGTGTGTGTTTTATCTCTGAAGGACAGCTGCTTTGTGAACAAGCCAAACAAGCTTCTAGTTTCTTTTGAATGCTTTTCTCCCCTCTGTATTGGCCAATTCAACAGTTTGGACCCACACAATAATGTTAATCTTTTGGCATTCAGACTCAAACAGCAAACAAATTTCAACAGCTTTAATTCAATGACTTTGCCTCCCATCGGCTGCATTGTTGGGAGAAGGGAGACAGAGTCATTCCAGAACCTTGCTTATACTATAAATAGAGTTTGATTCTTACTCTTAACAGTTGCCCGAATAAGGGATTTCTTAGTCTTGCAATAAACATCCTCACAAAGAACTGTATTCTTGAATCAATGCCTGTGAGGCTTCTAGTTGGAACATTGGCCAAGAGAGGCTTAATAATTATGAGCGTTGCTCATCATAAAAGCAAAAAATCTTTTAACTGCATACACCAGAGTCTTTATCAACCTGGAATGGTAAGAAATAGTAGAAAATGTTCAGAGTGCAATGATGGTCAAAATAAAAGTAGAACTAATAAGATGAAACAGAGGCTTCTAAAGAAGAGAAGAACTATGTACAACATTAAAATGTGAACTTCAGCTTTCTGGCTAGACATTTTGCCTAAGGCAGGTACACCTGAATTACTGAGATGCTGTTAAGATATATACAAAACGTTGGGTTCAGTAAACAAAGTTAGCTTTACCACTGTGCACATTAAATTTCTGCTGGTGGTTTCTTTTAACAGACAGTGCATAAGTTTGAGGAATGACAAGCAGAGTCGTGCATTTCTCTATAAATGCATCCTTTCTCTTGTATGTCAATTACGTAGTTTGGATCCACCCTATCATGTTAATCCACAGGCTAATCTGTACAGCTGTAGTCTGCTAATTCAAAGACTCTGTTTCAGCAGTGCTATGCCTCTCAGGAGTGCCCCCCATCATAGATGTTCTAATCTAAATTCTTTTTAAAAAAAATCAGACTATAAACTTTCTACTTTGAAGGCATGATGCAACCTTAAGGGTTAATGTGAACGAACATCTTCTGAAGCACTTGGATAAGTGGCCATTCAGCAACGATCAATACAATCAAATCATAATCTGTGGGCAAGGATGCCCAACTACCCACCCTTAGAAGAATGGTCTTGTGCAATGCATTTACGCTGTGAATAAATATCTACCTTATAGCTGGGTACATGCACCATGCTAAGCCATAATACAATGAGTAGGTATTTGGCTAAACCTCTTATGCGGTCAAACATAATGATTTGGAAATAATTGTTAAAGCAAAGCATGGCATTATGTGATATGTGAATCTAGCCCATAATTTCAGTCCATAACTGAAGATAGACAGAGATACCATAATCCAATTACGTGAACTATCTCTGAGATAAATTTGAGTCCCATGGGGGCTGAGCCCTGAGTTTCTGTTATAAACAAGTAAACACAGAGGCAGCATTTAATAATAAAACATACAAAGGGAGATACAGTAAGAATCTAGAATTCAATGGGCAGCTATTCCCGCCCCTTTGCATTTTAACAAAGAGTTCAATAAGACATTTAAATTGCTGTCCAGCCCCGGTTTATCAGTTCTTGTTTAGAAAACCATGGAGCACTTTCAATGTGCAGTCCATTCTTCAAATTTCCAAGGATAATTACACCTTTATGTATTATCAACACATTATTGCATAAAGAAAAAAAACCATCCAGAATTCAGTTAAACGACTCTCCAAAGGTACAGTAGTATAGGCTACTCCATCTGTATGCAAACCTTTGGAACAGTGGCAGCAACAGAAGGAATTAGTGGTGTATTTGATAGAGTTTGCACACACTTGAAAGAAGAGGAGACCATAAGACTTCCAAGGGTCAACTATGGGAATAGACAGATGCTGGTTTTCTTTTCTTTTTTTAATCCACCTTCATATTGCTGGAAAAGCAAAGTATGTAGATATAAAGTAATTATGGAATTAACATTATGGAATCTACAGGTCTGTCCAACACTCTGGGCTGTCACATACCAATCCGTATATAACAGAGGCCCTGGGAATTGGGTGGGGTTTTTTTGTGCAAGTTTGGAATAAATAGGCAAAGAGTGTTTATGCTAAGCAGGCCAAAGAAACTTTCCTCTTATACCAGGCTTATCCCATTCCAAGGTCTCTACTGCTGGCCATCAAGACTGATGGAAACTATATCCTCATTGTCCAAGTGCAACAAACTGGGTTTGAATTTGTCACACATATCCACTCTAGTGGCAAGTGTGTGTTTTCAGTGTGGTGCCTAGCTGTTTCAAGACTGAGAAAGATCTTAGGTGTTAGGAGAGCCATTCCACTGAGATAATTTCCGCTGGTGTTGTATCAGTGGTGGAACAAGGACTGATGGGTGACAGAATTTGGTTTCTTTAGCCTTGCAGAAGCCCTGATACGCCATAGATGATCCGAAGATATGTCTTGAGACATCAGTAGGGGAATCAGAAGCCAGGAAAGCCAAAGCAGCAGCTTTGCCAGAATGTCTGGCAGCTGGTTTTTGTTCACATCCCCAAACTTTGTGCAGGAATGGAAGGCGAAGCTGTCCAGCAGGAAGAGGCCAATCCTGAGGCGCTCTGGGGAACGAGATGCATCCACAAAGCACCAGATGCAAAGAGACAAGATGACGTAGAATCCTCATTGTAGTTCGGGCTCTAAAGAAGGGACACCGGATTTCCTTGTTTTAGGAGGAGGTGGTGGTGGCTTGATTTCTCGCCTGGTGGGTAGAGGTGGAGCCCCCTACAATAATGCAAACATAGAGACAGTTGGACTCCTAAGTAAAACCCAACTCCAGTGATACAGAGACTAGGAAATGAGGAGCCTACAATAACCTCTTAGAGCAGGACCAGTGATATCATTTGATAAAGTGCCAAGGCAACTGGCTGGTTCCAGGGATGTCACAAAGAGGCTTTTGTGTCGTTGACATCTGGGGCAGACTTTGCACTGTGGGAGATCCCTGGGCAAAAGCTCCAGATTTAAAGAAACAAGACTAGATAAAAAAATTTTTCTCTTTAATTAAAACACCCAGTCTGTCTTTTGCTCCAAACCAGGCCGGGGTGGGGTGGGGGTGGGGGGGCCTGAAACTTTGTTTTTAGGTTTTGATGATTGGAATGGTTTTGTTATTATACAGATGGCTTGAAAAATTGTGAAATGTAAAGCAAAATACAGTTGAGGCTGTATTATATATTTGTATTCTACTACTGCACTGAAAAATTCCAGAAGAGGTCACTTCTCTCTCTCTCCCTTCCTTCCTTCCTTCCTCCCTCTGCTCTTTTCTCTCTTTTTTTTTAGTTTTCTAACTTTTACTTTCTCTGCATTTTTTTACCCTACGATAAAATGCAACAAAATTTATAAACAAACAAACAAAAGAATAAAAAAGCTGTGAATCTTCCCAGCAAGAGCAAGAAGAAGAATTTTACACTACCCTGCATCATATCTTCCTCCGCCTTTCATTTTGGGAGGGAGCAGAAAAAATGGTTTTCCTTCTGGCAGTTTCAGGGAAAGAGCCATTAAACCAACCAAATACTTTAAAAAAAAAAAAACTAACCAGGTACAACCCTTAAAAGCCCCTGGGAATATTTGTAACGGCGCTCTTGTCTCAGGTAATAGGATCCAAATGTCATCTCTGTACCTCTGTGGAGTTTCTGGAGCTGTTATTCTCATAGGGCTTGCATTTGGGAGGTGGTGGGGGAGGAGAATTCTGCAAGTTAACGGTTGTTAATCCATCTGCCTGCAAGGAAGGGAAACCTGGTGTGGTAGAGAGGAGAAGAAAGACAGATGGTGGCCATGGTTAGGGTGGGGGGAAAAACAGTTTCTAACAGAAGCATACTTGCATCACCATTACTTTGGGGCATGCCTGTTTCTTTTAGCGGTTGATTGTGAACAGATGTGTCAATCTGGAATCCCACTTGCCGTTCCCCAGACCCCGTTATGGCAGAAGCGTCATCCACGCACAGCAAATGAATCTAAGCACATGTGAAAAATGCATGCTTGGGGACCAGGAAAAACAAAATCCAGAATGACACCAGACAGGCTCAGAGGGCTTTGCTTTCACATAGGACTTTAGCTGTTGCAATCTCCAGAACTCTCTTACGATAGGAGAAGGAAAGCCACCCAAACTTCTCGTGAACTTGGAGGTGAACTGCCTTAGCAGGAACAGAAAAATATAAACCAGTCATGCTTCAGTTTCCTTTTGGGATGAGTGTTTCTTTTAAAAATTACATTTGGAATGTATCTGTCACTCAGTCTTTGTAAAGGATCTGGCCAGATACAGTGTTGGAGAATCCATGGCCAATTTTCCTAATTTCCTGTTGTTGTTGAAAAGTGTAAAATTTGTTCTAAGACCAATTTCCATTTAAAAATGTGTGCGTATACATATGTATCTGTGTTTTTTTCTCTATATGGGTGCATGTACACATACATGTCTTAAACCCCCTAGATTTCTGAAATAAACAATATTCATACTTTAAATTTCAGCCAAAAATAAGCAAAGCCATCTTATAAAATCTCAATTAAAATGAAACATTCAGCCTTCATTTATAACCTATTCAGGAAATCGTGACTAGGCTAGAATTGGATCCAGATAAATCCCGATAGATTTTAAGAAACATTGAGATACATACAAGACTTACTATTTTGGATCTATGTCTATGTGTTAAAATGTCCAATATGAATGTAATCTACTCACACAGGAGATGTTTATCCTCTCCTATATGACCAAAACTGTTTGCTTTTTTTTAACCAAACCCCCAGAACTGCCATTTTATATACCATCACCAAGTTTGGTCAAATTATGTTGAATTTGGAGAATAGAATAGAATAAAATTCTTTATTGGCCAAGTGTGATTGGACACACAAGGAATTTGTCTTGGTGCAAATGCTCTCAGTGTACATAAAAGAAAAGATACATACATCCAGAGTCAAGAATCATAAGGTACAGCACTTAATGATAGTCATAGGGTACAATAAGCAATCAAATCATACTATGAAACAGTCAATAAAAATCGCACAGATACAAGCAACAAGGCCACAGTCATACAGTCACAAGTGGGAGGGGATGGGTGAAAGGAAGGATGGGAGGATGGGAGGATTTCAAAGAAAAAGGTATTATGAAATTCCAAGTTGGCAGGTATTTCTGGCAGGTATCTCTACCATTTGGTGAAGGCTGGACTAAATTTTTCTGGCACTATTTTAAACAGATCTGGGCATTTAATACATCCCCAGGCCATATCCAGCCCTTTGGCTGTCCTTGTCAGGCCCATGTGAGGTCAATCAGAAATTAGAAATCAAATATAAATAAGTGTGCCGCATGGAACAGAAGAAAAAGCTGAGTTGTCTATGGAGATTCTAGGTCATCAGGTCATGGTTGTCCCAAAGTTGCTTTTTCAAGAGGTAAAATGACTATCTTGTTTTTTCTTGGAAGACATTTCACTTCTCATCCAAGAGGCTCCAAACCCATTTGCAGTACTCATGTGACCCCGAGGATACAGATAAACCTCCAAGTGGCCTCAATGACCTTTCTCGAAAAGGATGCAAATGACCAGCTGTCTGCAAGCAATATAAATCCTTCCATTCCCCACCACCCAGTCAGAGCTGAAGAAGCTTCTTGGATGAGAAGTGAAACATCTTCAAAGAAAAACAAGAAAGCCCAGTTGCCTCTTGAAAAACATGGGACAAGAAATTGAGTTCAGTCTGGCTCTGTGTGATTGTTGCACGCCCCTTCAATCAGCTGGCGGCTGCTGATGGGTGAGAAGAGAAAGCACTTTTCTGCACACAGTGCTCACCCCCCTGGAGCAGCCTGTGGAGTGGAGGTGGCAGAGTCTGAGGACAACAAATCAGGTTACATTGATTTGGCCCTCCGCATAGGGCCCCTTGGGAAAACTAACTGCCCCCCTTGCTTTAAAAGAATAGGAAGAAGTAGAGGTTGCTCAACATACTTTGAGTTCTCGGTGTTTTTGGAGTGATCGGTGGTGGACTGAGTGCTCCAGCTTGTTGAAGTGATGAGTTCTGAAGCAGAGTTAGTTTGCTTTCTCCCAGCTGCAGGCTCTTTGGCCTTGGTGCTTTTCCTGTTGCGTTCTGTATTGAAGAAAAGGAATAAATTCTTACTGGAGGGATTTGTGATGCCACCCTGGACATTAAATCAATTAAATAAATCAGCTGCTTTCCTGAAAATTTAACTAAAGCCCTTTTAGAAGCATTTTGTGTAGGGAAAAAAAACCCTCAAAACAATGAAACAAATCAGGACTTCAATGAAATACATGGATATCAAAGAATATTAAAACCCACCATCTTTTAAGCAAGCCCTCACCAATCTGATGGCCTCCAGTTGTGTTGATTATACTGTAATTCCCTCATATGCTACCGGCAGGGGTGGGTTTCTACCGGTTCTGTTCACCTCTGAAGAACCGGTTCTATGTCTGCTAATGTTTTTGCCCACCCACTCACCCGGGCTCTTACCTGATTTTTATTTCCTGATTTTTCAACTTCAGCTGCTGAACGAGGCACAGCTGCAGTTAGAAAAGCAGGAAAAGAAGGCGTTTCAAAGGCTGCTCCTCTGCAGGCAGCTGCTGATGACGATTTACAGGCGCGTGGCTCGCAGCCTGCAGGGAAGCTCGTAAATCCCGAACTGGTAGTTAACCCTGTCGTATCCCACCCCTGGGTACTGGGATTGATGATAGATACAGCCCAACCCAAATGGAAGCCCAGGTCAAACTCTAAAACATAAATTGGTTCAACAATAGGATGATTAGTAGAGATTTAGAGAGACTTGGAACATGGATTATGATTATAGCTGCGACTGAGAGCTCGGAGGAACTAACACAGGTTAATCTAGATAGACATAGATACCCTTTGAGGTGTTTATCAAATGTTCTGCTAGTTGAATCCCTCCCAACTTCTCTTTTAACAAAGCTTGCACAGCTAGGAGGAAAATGACATAAGTTCCCATTGGAAATTCATCACTCTGATGCATTTATTACCGTTTTGGAAGCCAACTCAGCCTCTGGCTCCTTCTCTGCAATAACCTGAGATTTACTGAGACTCCAGTCTTTCCGACGGAATTTATTAGCCCGGGTGTCTGCATCATCTTTGGCAGGCTGTTCTTCCATCCTGGAAGCTGCTGAGCTTCTCTTTTCCATCAATGGCTCAAGAATTGATCTGTAGCCCACACAGAAATACTGTCATAAAGAATTATACCCTGTCTCTTCTGGACAGCCTGAAAAAAATAATATTTCTTCGTTTTCTGGAGACGTGAAGTAATTTGACAAGAGATCATAGTCTCGGTGATTGCTTCCTATTATTTATTTGTTATCACTGACTTTGCAGGCAGTCCTCGACTTACAACCATTTGTTTAGTGACCCTTCAAAGCTACAACGGCACTGAAAAAAGTGACTTATGACAGTTTTTCATACTTACGGCCATTGCAGCATCTCTACGGTCATGCGATCAAAATTGGGGTGCTTGGCAACAGGTTCATATTTATGACAGTTGCAGCATCCCGGGGGTCATGTGATCCCCTTTTGTGACCATCTGTCAATGGGGACACCAGATCCACTTAACAACCGTGTTACTAATTTAACAAGTGCAGTGATTCATTGAATAACTGTAGCAAGAAAGGGTGTAAAACGGGGCAAAACTCAGCAATAGAAATTTGGGGTTCAATTGTGTTGTGTTAAGTTGAGGGCTACCTATATCAGCTACCAACACTAACGGTGGTATAAAAAAACCTAGAAAAAAAAAAGACGAAAACATCAAATGGGTCAAGGTAATAGAAATCCTCCTCTTTGCATTTTCCTCACAGACTCCTTTCTATCAAAGTTCCCTTTCTACCCTTCCCATCAACTTACCCGTCAGATCCCGGTCTGGAGGAAACACTGTCAGATGATGTAGATGAAGTTGATCCGACTGAAGAAGTGACAGAAGTAACTGACAACCTTCTCAATGTGGAGGACATAATGTATGGCAAAACCACTGAACCAGACCTGCTCTGTTTTCTTTCCGTCAGCGAGGAAGGCTATGGTTAGAATACAAAGAAGCTTGTGAAATAAA
This sequence comes from Pseudonaja textilis, assembly GCF_049901715.1. NCBI lineage: Eukaryota > Metazoa > Chordata > Lepidosauria > Squamata > Elapidae > Pseudonaja > Pseudonaja textilis. Next base: position 7,553,294 of record NC_141998.1, on the reverse strand, counting down.
TCGAAGGTTATTTGCTCATCTTCTGAAACTTTAGAGGTTCTTTCCCGAACCCATTTCTGAAGAGATGTAAATTATGAAACTCAAAATCTTTGGTCACCTAATGAGAAGGAAGGACTCACTGGAGAAGAGCCTAATGCTGGCAAAGATTGAGGGCAAAAGAAGAAGAAGGGGATGGCAGAGAATGAGGGGGCTGAAGCAGTTGGTGTGAGCTTACATGCACTCCAGAGGATGGTAGAGGACAAGAAGGCCTGGAGGAACATTGTCCATGGGGTCACGGTGGGTCGGACACGAATTTGCAACTAACAACAAAAAGTTCTGAAATTTCTTTATAAGGCCCCACGTAGCTCTGGAATAAGGGTCTAGTCTGGTACCTCCACAGTTTCAGGAGCACCTTTGCTCTTTTGCAATCATCTGTCTGGCTGAAGGTCTTTTGACTACATTAAAAGTGGCCATCAGTTACACGCCAGGTTCAATGTAAACCCCAGGAACAAATTATCCTGCAAACTGCTTTTTCCAGTATAGGCTCAAGTGATAGCTAAAATCACTGGAGAAGATTTTGTGAGTTATCCCATTATTTGTCATCTGGGATTCACTAGGAAAAAGGAGTGGTGACACCCAAGCTGTTCCCCTTTAAAATTTTAGAGAATGGATTAAATATGGGTGCTACCGGTTGGGTATTAACTAACTTCCTTCCTTCCTTCCTTCCTTCCTTCCTTCCTTCCTTCCTTCCTTCCTTCCTTCCTTCCTTCCTTCCTTCCTCCCTCCCTCCCTCCCTTCCTTTTGCAACAACACAAAAGTTAAAATACATAGCAGCTGGGAAAATATTATATCCCATAATCACTAATAGAAACAAAAAAGGGTCCCCCCACCACACATGTGGGGCTTTGGGTCTGGGCACAAAGCCAGATAGTATGAACTTTCGCTTTACAATTTCTTCCTTGTATGGTGTTTTCATTTGTGGTTGTATATGCCTTCAAGATATTCTAGGATCAGGAAAATGCCAGTTCTTCATTAAATAAGAACAACCGTTTCCCACCATAGCTGGTCACATCACCACAGGAGAAAACTTGGCTGAATTTATTCACCTCACTCAAAACAACCAACTATGTAGTTGGTTTGTCTTTAGTCAGCTTTGCTCCACTCTCAACATTTAAAACAAAACGTAATTCTCATTTGAAATTCCCAGTTCCTCAAAGTTTGCAATGCAGTTTGACAAAAAGAAATGTTTATTATATATGTATGTATGTATGTATGTATGTGTGTGTGTATGTGTATGTGTATATATATATATATGTTTTCTGAGGGTCCCGCCTAATGGTTAGGAGGTCCTTCGGTTTGGGGGTTGCCCCCCCACAGCAAAAATACCCAAACCAACCAACCCCCCCACCCAAAAAACCCGCCAATCCCCCCAACTCCCCCACACACCCCCCACACAAACCCACCTGAGAAACCCCCCCATGCAACCCCCCCCCCCCCCAAATAAAAAAAAAAAAAAAAACCACCCCCCCCCCCCCCTAAAAAAAAAACACCCTATTAGTGAATACACTCATGAAAATCATAAAAATGCACCTTGCATTAGGAACATGGTTTTGCAAAAACTGCATGCATTAATTAGACATATATTACAGAAATGCCTATATTTGGAGAAATGTGCATTTAATGAAAATGCATTTATTTATTTAATAATGCTTTAATTTAATAATACTTGAATTTAATTTTTTAAAATCAATTTGGATAACTAGAACTTGGCATATTCCCCCAAATGAGAAACTGGAAGAAATGAAAATTCACAGATTTGCTTATCCCCTTGTCCTTGCTACAATGATCTCATTCCTATGGCTTTTCATAAGCAACGCTCAGTTTATACCAGGGTGATCACACCGTAGAGTTTCTCCACTTTCTCCCTCAGCTCCTTGAAGCAAGAGGTCAGCCTGTCATGAAGAGGCTTCAATTGCTCGGTCAGTTTCTTTCCATGGATTCTAATCCCCTCAGCCAGCAAAGGCATCTGCAAGAGGTAAGCCGGATCAGAAGGTTAAGGAAGTACAGAGGCAGACAGTTCATATCTTAGCACTTGACTGCTTCAAAACTCATTGAATTCAATATTCAGCACATTTTGAAGCAAAAATCCTGCCCTGGGACTCATCTTTCTCCTAGGAATCAACACACAAGGAAGAACTTGCTGATGTCAATTGCCTTGTGACTCGCTATTTCTTCTGGCCAAAATAGCAGGTCACATGATAAATTATGTGATTTTTCTCACTACTCATTGGTTTTAGTATTCAGCACATCTTCTGGAACAAATTGCCAATGTGTACTGAAGTACCAGTGCAGTTTCAAATATAATTTGGAAAACAAGAAGGCTCATCTTGGATATTTCTTGGCTAAGCTTACCAATGAGGCCAAGCCAGGCTTAGACATAGCTAGATTCATGCTCATTTGGGTAAACTTAAATCAACTGGAGTCCTTGGTGCTCTCTGAGCTTGGTTGTTTTACTGCAGACATTTCATTACCCAACTAGGTAATTTCATCAGTGCTGGGAGTGGGGTCTGCTCTCTGTTTACATACAAGTGGCTTGTCTTGTTAATTCTGATGGGAGTGTTCTTTTATCTCACCTTTCCTTCAGATCAAGTGAATTTATCTAGCGCTCTTCTTCCATGTTTTCTCCTATATTTTCATGGTTGAAGATGCGCTTGAATCCCAATGCCTTTTCAACTCTTTTTTTGTCACAATCCTGATCTATGGTTTCATGCTTTGTTTGTTTATTTGCATCCTGGTTGGGAGCTATGTTTAACTGAGGAGTTATGTTTAACCATCAGCAAGATAAAATGTGTTCTAAATAAATATCAATGAAGCATAATTGGGTAAGTTCACACAACATGAGAAGCTCTAGACCATGGCTTATGCCTGGTTTGCAAGTTATAAATCAAACCGCAACAAACTTCACTGGGGCTTAATGTGATATGAATCAAATCTCTGATTTAGCCTGTTGGTCAGCAACTGACTGTGGGCGTCTTCATGGTTTTTTTTTTCCTAAGTGAAAAGGTTAGGCATGTTGGACTTGACTAGCACTTTAACCACAAATCACCAAGACATATTAGACTGAGAATAAAAGAAGAATTCCAGTCAAAGACAATGCCAAACCACTTTGTATCACTGATAGCCATAGCACTTAGCAATAGCACTTAGACTTATATAGCGCTTCACAGTGATTTACAGCCCTAAGTGGTTTACAGCGTCAACACATTGTCTCCAACAATCTGGGTCCTCATTTTACCCTCCTTGGAGGGATGGAAGGCTGAGTCAACTTTGGGTCAGTGAGAATCGAACTGCCAAATTGCAATCAGCAGAAGTAGCCTGCAGTTCTGCATTCTACCCACTGAGCCACCATGGCTCTGATAACATGGACATGATTATATAATCCCTATCATGAATCAAACATCTGGAATGTTTACTTTTATCTTGCTTCCTATGTTTCTAAGTTAATGCTGATAGTTATTAGTATTGTGTAAAACTTTGGCTTTAAGGGCAAAAAAAGGTGCTTCAAGGGTCCATGAAGGTGTGAATGTAGCATCTGTCTGCAACTCCTTCAACTCAGCTGGATTGCATAATTCTGAAAAAAAATCATTTGGTTTAAGACGTTGCACACAAGAGATACGTGCATGCCCCTATTTATTTCAAAACACCTTTGGTCTATGAATTTGAAGCACTGGGTTGTTCTATTAGTCAGAACTTAAATATTCTGCATGCAGAGCTCATGCTTTTTCACCAAGCATTATTTTTATATCTTAATAAGATTGCCTTCAAATGATTTCCTTAGCACTTTTGTGATTATTTCTAGTTTAACGAATAAATTATGTCAAATATGCCAAGAAACAATGCCTTTCTATAGCTTATGTTGCACTTCTATGCTTAGTTGTTATGCTTTGGGAAGCATTTTAGTGTTGTGTGCATGTGTGCCTCTGAATCATTATTGGCTCCATGACTGATTAATCCCTGCAGTTTTCTTGACAAAATTTTGGAAGTAGTTTGTCATTGCTTCTTTCCTAGGGCTGAGAGAAACTGACTGGCCCAAGGTAATCCAGCTGGTTTCGTGTCTACAATGGGACTAGAACTCACAGTCTCCTGGTTTCTAGCCTGCTGCCTTAACCATTGCACCCAACTACTAATGTTTTTTTTATGGGCAGTACAAGTTGCTTGTCATCTTGCTAACATGAAGCTACAATAAGGTAGAATCCTGGCCAGGTGAAATCCCAACATCTGTAAGATGCCACTTCAGAAAAAGTTACACCACGATGACAATATTACTTCTGCAAAACAGCCTATGGACATATTTCCACATCTGCATTCCTATAGGTACCTGTAGGGCAATTAGTTGTTTGAGTAATTCAATCTTTTCTTGATCTTCAGGACGCCTCTGAACATATTTCTCAGTAAAAAAGGCCTGCAGGGATGAAATGAAAAAAGAATACAGGCTAAATGTTTGATCCTATAATGAAGAGAACCAAATCAAGCTGTATGGACGGCAAGAAAAACATATTGAAGATTATTTTTATATACAATAACTTCAGCAAGATAAGTCAATGCTCAGAGGTGAAAAAGTTTAACATATCCTCAATAAGGAATGACTGGTGAAGAGATGAATGAATGAACTTCAGAGATGGCTAAATTGACTTTCTTAATTAGGAAAAAGATGATAAATTATCACTGATTGGAAGGCACACGCCCCCCTTCTCCTTTTTTCATGAACTAGAACAAAATGCAGTTAACATTTGTGGTGAAAAATAAATAATACAAAGAGTGAGAGGTTTTTTTTGTAACCATAGTGTAAGAAATAACTTTGTAATACTTGTATTTGCTGCAAAGAAAATTGGAAGCTTCTTTCTATTTTTTTTTCTGCTTTTCTTTCCTACTCCCTTTTTCTGTCTTCTGTTTTCTTTATTCAGTATCAGTGTCTTAGTTTTTATCTTCTTCTTAAAACTTTCAATTTTACAGAGAGAGGAAGAGGGAGAGGGAGGGAGGGAGGGAGAGAATGAATAGTCTCTGCCTATGAAGATTGAAAATTTTCCATCTCTAGAAGTTTTTAAGAAGCAGATTGACAGCTGTCTTTCAGGGATAATTTATCTGGTTTTCCAGCAGTAAATTGGATTAGATTATTCCTATTGTCCTCTCCAACTTCATAATGACTCTACAAAAACTTCATACTATGAATAAACCTGTTTTTAAATAAGGAAGCTAAAGGCACAGGATAGAATCTTATGTGTTTTTATTTTAATGCTATGCAAAATCTCACCACATTCTTTAAACTCTGATTTCTGAGGATAAGCAGAAAGGGCTAGCTAGCTTCCTAAGAATGAGTGAATAATGGTTCTTAGCCCTTGAAAAGTTTCAATCCTTGCACATAAATATCACAGTTTTGTTTTAATTGCTTTGTGCTTGGTCCCCTAAGTTCTTTCAGGAACTATGGGATGATATACTATTTTGGGGCTTCCGACATCCCTAATCCATACCACAATACTCTGAACTTAACAGTTCTCTCCAGAAACAAGACATAAAGGATAAAGAGTACTAATTGCAGCCTGTCTGACTTCTTGGTAGAAGGATGAGTTTTAAATGGAAACGAAGAGTCAGCCACAGCATAATATAGCTGAAAAACCCAAAGAAAACATTATATACAAACATTCCACACTTTCCATGTAAACAACACATTTCTTATTTTTTTATTCGAAATGCTTACTATTTTCTTTCAATGCATGAATTTCTGTTTCTGGAATTTTTTGAACACCATCATAATGAATGTCATGTTATCTTTTTTTTTAAACAAAACAAAACAACCACTTGCTCCTTGGAAATGCTGTGGATCCAGGCCGGAATCACACAGCAACTATTCATAGTCTTCCAGATTCGTCTCTACTGAAAAGAAGCACGGTAGTTTGAGGGGTGGAATCAGAGGTGGGATTCAATTTTTTTATTATTATCGGGTCTGTGGGCATGGCCAGATGGGTGTGGCCATGTGACTGGGTGGGCGTGGCTTTTTTGCAGCACCTGCCCTGGTTTTGTGGGCCTTCTGGGCCTCAGGCAAAGCCTCCTGGGGAGGTGCGTTTTTGCTCCCAGAAGTATTGATATCCATGATATCAATCATTCCGAGACATATTCTCTCCAATGGATTCCCTGGGGCTCAGGAAGGAAAAAAACGGAGCAGGGGGAGACATGCAGCACCCCCTGTGCTCCATTTTGGGGCCTCCTGGGCCTCAGGGAAGCCTCCCGGGCAAAGCAGTAAGACAGTGAGGGGAATCCTGGCACAGCTGATCATAGGAACAGCTGATCAGCGGGAGGGGGAAAAAAAGAAATACTTTAAGGAGTGATTGGGCAGGGAAGAATGCAATCAGTGATGTTGGGTATGCACGTGATGTTGCGCATGCGCGATAAGGACTGACTGGGCAGGGAGAGGGGAGGGGTGACCAAGTTGGGAGCATGGCCAGCCAGAAGTTACTACTGGTTTGGAGCCCCATGCCAAATCCTTGCTACCAGTTCGCATGAACTGGTGCGAACCGGCTAAATACCACTTCTGGGTGCAATGCTGGACAGGAGGTTAATGAACCAACAGTTGAGACTTGAGACTTATGTGGGGCAGGGTTGAGTTCTCATCCTTCACTCCAACTCCTGCCGGGGACACGAAGGAGCCCCAACTGGTCCTCAGTGCTTCTGACATGAGTGCAGCATCTCTACTGAAACCTACAGGGACATATCCAGAATCGCACAATATTGAATGGAAGAAAAAAGAAAAAAGGACAGTATCCTTTGACTAAGATGAATTAGGCTTAGTCCCACAATTCAGCTTAGAAGTTGCCTTCCTAATCTAACTTAAGATCACAGAGAGGCTGAGAAAAGGAGCAAGATGAATAGATGTGAGAAAAACACAAAGTTCGGCAAATAAATCACAAACTTAATGTATCCTTGGTCAGATCTAACATGGCAGAAACACCCTTTTATATCAACTGATGAGCAGCCAAAGCAACTTGGCTCACCAAAGCCAATTTCCATAATGTTATTAAAGAAACAAATAATACTTGGGCTTAGAGTGGCAGAAATAGGAGCAGAATTGATTCTCAAAGGCAGGTATGGGGAATGTGCAGCTTTACAAATGTTGCAGAATTACAATACTAGCTTTCCTATAATCTTTAATTGTAAGGAGATGACCAGCCGAGGGGGGAACGCTGCTTAATGGTAGCTGTTACTCAGCAATTTTTTCAGCCTCCTCTTCCGGTGTGTACGAAGTGAAAGCTTGAATTCCTTTCTTAACTCCTGCTAATTTCCCTTGGCTGTTAGTAGTTCAGATTCTTATAGAGAGCTTAAGCTTGCAACAAATCTTTATACTCATTTGAACTGCCTGAATCTCCTCATTTCCCCGATGCTTGACATTAATCCTAGAAATTCAAGCAGGGTCTCCTGCTAGAGCAGAGGGCTGGACTAGAAGAGTGGTCACCAACCAGTGGGCTGGGGACCACTGGTGGTCCATGAGAAAATTTTGGTGGTCCGTACAGAAATGTCTCCCCAAAGCACTCCCCCCAAAGCAATTAATCCAGGCTGCATGGGAACACAAGGCTGCACTTGCCCACATGGCCTCCCCATCCCCTGGCCACCACCCTTTGGCCGAGCACAAACCTTACCTTCAGTAGAGCCAAGCTGGAACTGGAAGGTAAGGCCAACAGTGGGGGAGGGAAATCTGCCCTGGGGTGGCTTGCTGACATTGGTGGGAAAGTCGGTCCCATATTCCAGAGCTGCAGTAGTCACAGGACTGGCCCTTTGGTCATCCTGGAGCAGTTACTCCTCCAGCCAGGCCTGCCATGGACTGGAGGAGCTGCTCCGGGATGACCAAACAGCCAGTTCTGTGACTATTGCAGCTCTGGAATATGGGACCTATTTTCCCACCAACGTCAGCAAGCAACCATCAATCAAAATTCATATTAGTGGTCCGCAGGATTTGAAATTATGAGTTTGGTGGTCCCTGAAGTCCAAAAGGTTGGCGACCCCTGGACTCGAAAACCTCCAAGGTCCCTTCCAACTCCGTTATTTTTTCCCCGTTGATGGGCATACTGGGGATAATTTAAGAACATCTGGAAGATCTCATCTTCTCCAGTCCTACTCAGAGGTATACAACAGTACAGGATAATATATAAGCAAGTACATATACAGGACAATATATAAGCAGAAAACTAAACTGTGAAGCTGTTCACTTCTTTAAAAATAAATAAGTAAAACCCTGACTAGCAGGGGAGAAGGTATTGTGGCAACAGGATAAAACCCACAAAATTCCATCAGCTAGAATCCGAAGTGCCGAGCCTTGTCAGAAAACCATATACCCAAACAAGGGAGGCCAAATGATTTGTGCAGGACATTGATTTCTGGTTTTTAATGTGAAAGAAAGATTTAGATTATTATTATTAAGTACCCACAAAAGCCCAACTCCCTACCCCAGCTGAGTCAGGGAGAGGAAAAAGTGAGCAAAAAAACCCAGGCTGATAGCTTTCAGATGTGGCAACCCCATTTGGAAGGCGTGGCCGCTTTTCCATTTTTGCAAATCTAACTTTACCACTGAAAATAGAGAAGCGGGAGCTCAAAATATTTCCTTGGCTGAAAATGGATCCTTCCTCAATGCCGCAATTGGACCCTTTGCTGGCTGCCTGTATCACAAAGCTTTCCACTCTAATGGTACCCACTGTGCATCAAAGTGATAGTAATCTGTCCTAGCTAGAAGTAAGCCCTGCTCATGGGTGATAATAGGGAGACCCAAACATTAAGATGTTTCACTCGTCCTAATTTCCAGATGTGCACAGGGGTTTGCAATGATCTTTACACCTCTAGCCCAAAATCCTGTTTTCCGGAAGCACATTGGGTTGAGTGCATTGCCGCACTATCTATAACTGAAATCCTAAGGAGCAAAAGAACTTTGATCCTGGATAGGTTGGTGATGTAATATGTGTACAGGTAGTCCTTGTCCTAAAACCACAGTTGGCATCAGAATTTCCATTGCTAAACAATGGAACAATAGCAGCGGTTAAATGAATAGTGACCTTTGCTGTCATGATTGTTAAATGACTGCTGTTATTAAGTGAATCACATGGTCATTAAGCAAATTTGGTTTCCAGCTGGGAAAGTTGCAAATGGTGATCACATGACTCTGAGACACAGCAACTGTTATAATTTTGACCCTGTGATCATGGGAATGGTGTGATGGTCATAAGTGTGAGGACCAGTTGTAAGGCGCCTTTTTCAGTGCCACCATAACTTCAAATACTTGCTAAATGAATGGTTGTAAGTTGAGGATGAGGTGGATATCATAATGTGCATCACTGAAAAGTATCTGGAAGCTTAGGATGGGTGTAAAATGCAGGATTTCTTATTCCTCCCCCAAATACATTATGTACATTAAAAGATTGCCATTTCTATTGTGGGTAGATAATCCGCAATAGATTATCACCAGGGGTGGGATTTTACCAGTTCGCACCTATTCGCTAGAACTGGTTGTTAACATTCTAAGCAGTTTGGAGAACCGGATGTTAGAAGAAATTAATGGCCTAATCCTGTAAGGAAGGCAAGAAGGAAACATTCTGGTGTTGCTTACAGAAACTGCCTCTCCGTTAACCCTTATTACATTCTTGGCAGGACTAGACTTCCTGTCTCAGGAACTTTCTGGAGTTTTTTTTCCCCTCCTTTGCTGGTACTTTGCTTGTGTGGAGTGACCATTCAAAGTTACAATGGCACTGAAAAAAGTGACTTATGACCATTTTTCACACTTATGACTGTTGTAGCATCCCCACGCTCATGAGAGGCCAGGCGAGGAGATGTGAGTGATATTGAGTTGGCCACACCCAGCTAATAACCAGCATGACCAAGCCAGGCCCACCAACTAAGCCACGCCCACAGAACCTTTTGTTAAAAATTTTGAATCCCACCCCTAATTATCACTATAAGTTCCTTGGGTGAGAAGCAAAACATCTTCAAGGAAAAACAAAGAAAGACCAGTTGCCTTTTGAAAAAGCACCTCTGGGACGCTATCAAAATATATACAATATTTGATGAAATTTCAATAAAGGGGGAAAATGGAGGAGGGGCAGGTTAGACAAGATCTCCTATATCTGTCCTTTTCATTTAGAGTTCATCTTTGCCTGTAGTCTGTACTTTCCTTGTTCCTTTTCATTTTAAATTAAAATTCCAGAACGTCAAGTACTCACTAATTAAGTTTATTAAGTTATTATTATAAGGTCCATAGCTCACCAAAATGAGGTCCATAGCTCACCAAAATGTACCTATTACTACAGAAAAAAATAATGCTTTAATGAATGGAAACCAAATCCTTTGACTTCCACCCTTAAATTTAGTGCCAACTGCTGCAAGGGTTCTTTTCCAAATTCTCTATAGTGCTATTCATGTAGCTAGATTTTAGGACTCTGCCTCCCTGTTTTAGGAAGCTAACACAACTGTCCCATTCCCAAGACAGTTATGTGACCCACAACAGAGAGCAAGGAGATAACCACCAACCTTCTCATAGTTGGTATATCCACCCATTACTGCTGGATCCACAATGCCATTCAAGAGCATGGAGAGGGGATGGACAGGCAGGGCACGGTCCCAAGCATGTTGCTGGACGCAATTACTGATTTTCTCATTTGTCCGCTCCATGGTTTCAATGGCGTTCTCCAAGGGGCTGATCTCCTCCTGGAAACCACCACAAAAATGAGTTACGGTCAAGACTACAATGAAGTAACTGATACTAGGCAATGAACATTTCAACAGAAAACCAACTTTCCCCACTCCATAACCTTCACTGGGCAACGTTCATAATTAGATCCTGGTCGTTCACTCAACCTTGAAAGCAGAGGTGATAGTCAGCCAATTCTGACAGGTTCTGGAGAACTGGTAGCAGAAATGTTGAGTAGTTCGGAGAACCAGCAAATACCACCTCTGACTGGCCCCGCCCCCATCTCTTCTCTGCCTCCCACTGAGTCCCAGCTGATTGACTGGGTCTTCTTTGGTTGCCCCACACAGGAGAACGGAGCTGGAAAGCAGGTTAGTGGGGTGGGGAGGGAATGGGGATTTTGCAGTATCCTTCCCTTGCCACGCCCGCCAAGCCACACCACACCCACCAAGCCATGCCCAAAGAACCGGTAGTAAAAAAAATTGAATACCACCACTACAAGGTCACTTAGGGACTCTACTACCTCAATTTCATAGGAGATACTAACTAAAATCTCATATTTCAAAAAAAGGGGAAACATATTAGTTTTCAAGGTTTGTCTCTTGCATCTGTTGTCCCCTTTTCTTTTCTTTTCTTTTCTTTTCTTTTCAACAGCCAGTTTCAGGAAATAACTTAACAAATTACTCCTAGTTTCACTTTCAAGTATATACATATGAATCAGCTGTTAATTATACAAGACTTAAACTCAGGTTAAGAGGATAGCAGTTTCTGTGCTCAATGTAACAAAACTTTTAAGTCTGCACAAGTTAAGCTACTGCATAGCCAAAGCCCACCGGAGTAACCTTGGGCCAAATAAAACCCTTGAAGGATTGTGATACTATAGAGACATTTAGAGGAAGGACCAAAATAAATGTACATTCAGAGGAAGGACTAAAATAAACTGTAATAAATAAGCAAGCTGTGGCTTGCTCTGTGGGATTGGAAGGCAGCAGCTTCCCATTTCTGAGTTAGAAAATCTCACTTTACTAAATGATATGGATCTGTCCATATAATTGCCAAACTGACATTAAAGTAGGGGGAGTGAGAAAAGGAAAGCCTAGCTTAGCAAACTTTGCAGGTAAATAATGGAATTATTGCAGAGAAAAATAAAGATGGAGACCTTTTCAATTTCATTGTACACATGTTGTGCATTGACAAATGTTTGATTGATTGATTGATTCCTTTAACACAAAAACTCCAGTGCTAAAAGCAAAGTGGGGTTGTGTATCCAACTGCCCTTGAATGCTCGTAAGCATTTCCTCTTGGGCACATAAGAGATATTAAATTTGGGAAAGTTGCAGAGGTGGTATTCAGCAGATTCTGATCACTTCTGGAGAATCAGTAGCGGAATTTTGGAGTAGTTCAGAGAACCGGCAAATCCCACCTCTGACTGGAGATTTTATAGTATCCTTCCCCTGCCACGCCCACCAAGCCATGCCCATAGAACCAGCAGTAAAAAAAAAAATATGAATCCCATCACTGGAAGATTGGTAAGAAATCGAAGGTTCCTTGAACTTGTCTAAGGAGAAGGTGTGGAAGAAAAAAATGTCACAGTAAATCAAGCCTTCTCTAGCCTGTCAATCTCCAGAAATGATGGATTCTTAGCTCCCAAATTAGCTAAAAACTCAAGACATCTAAAGGCTACCAAGTTGGGGAGGCTAAATTAGAGATGGCTAGGAAAGCTTCTCCAGATCTCACCGTAGTGACTTGCTTGACTTCAAACCATTTGAGGATTCCAGGGAAAGAATAGGCTGTTGTGTAGGTGGTACGTTCTATCCACATAGTCTAAGAAGAGAAAACCCCCCAAAAAGGAACAAGACATAAAACATACGTACATATTTTACATACATACATATTTTATATTACACCGATGCAAGGAATGTTCTCTCTTAGCCCTTCCTTAGCAGAATGAAGGGACCAAGAATCAGAAACTCATTTTTCCCCAAATCAATCTAATGCATACATTTGTGTCATGTTAGTCTATGAGTGTCAAACTCGATGTAATGTTTTTTACCTTTGTGGAGCTGGTGTGGGCATGGCCTGCAATTAGATTGCAGATCTCCAGTGCTTTGGAGAATAATTTGACCCCCTCTTCTTTGTGGCAGCCTCTCAAATACTGGAATAGTGCTATCTTGTTGCCTCTAATTCTTCTTTTCTTTCCAAAGTTCTCTGATATTTTTCATTTGAAATAAGAGTTGCTCAAGACCAACTGCTAGTCAGCACAGGCAATATTAACTAAAATTGAAGCTGAACAACTTGGTTTAGTCAAAGAATAAGGGGATCATATTTCCCATATGACTTAAAATAGGACTTTCTCCCTCCCCTCATTCTTCTGAAATTGAAGTTAGAGTGATCGTTATATTCTGGGGGTTAAACTATGTTATTATCTATTCCCCACTCACTTTACTATCATATCACTTAATTTTGTTAAGGTCCCAAAAGATGCAACTCTAGCAACAAAAATAACCCAGACTTGTGTTCCATCCCTAGACAAAGGACTTTGTATGAATAAAGATTTTGTATAACTGTTGATAATTATGTCCTATTGCTTGTTGTGTGTTTTGTACCAAAATGCAATAATTTAAGCCTCCAAAATTGAGGAACCAAAGAATCAAGCTAGACAAGCCAACATATGAAAAGCATGGTGTCACATCATCAAAGGAAAAAGTGACAAGGATGGCAGAGAAGAAATGACTCACTGCAAATTCATTCTCGGGATCTTTTTCTCCTTTCCGGAAAGGCCGTGAGTGTTGGAACTGTTGCACTTCATTGGATCTATAAAAACTAAAGCAGCAGACAAAAACTACTTAAAATCTCAACCAACACCCAAAATCTAAATCTGATATCAGTACTATAACAATCCAGGTTAGTTGATATTGAATGCAGTAGAGCACATGAATGCATGCTAAACAGATACTTCATTCAATTTCCTACATTTCTGTGGTTTGTTCAATTTTGGCTAAATTACTGGATTTTATTCAACAAAAAGGCTAAACTATGGCTTAGTGGCATATAAGAAGCAGGGTATTTAAATGATCTGATATAATGCTCCATCTAAACATTTCAAAATCGTAGTTCCAGATACATCCCTATGAAACAATCAGACTTGTCTGCTACGGTGGGAATAGGTTAATTCATGCCTTCAGCTGTCAAGAATGTAGAAGTCGGTCTGTCTGCATTTTGATCTTTATGGAAACAGGGTAAAGCATCCCTTGGCGAAGTAATTTATTTCTAGATGCAGAGATATAAATTGGGGTTGAATCCTTACTTTAGAATCTGCTCTGGAACAGGTTTATCTTTGTAGCTTGGAGGAAGATTCATGACAGGCTTAACTAAAAAACACTGTATGTCTGTATGTACAAATTAAGGAAAAAAGGAATGAGAAGGTGGACAAGAAGATCCTACAATCCATCCCTCATTAAAAAGAATATTTAAATGGGAGGGGCTACAAGCCCAACAATTGTTTTTCCCTATGAACTAAACGAAGTAAGTTATAATCCTAGCGGTGGCATTCAGACATGTTAAGCTTGATAAATGTCAATTATGGTTAGATTTGGAAGATGTCTTATGGTATTGTGTAAATCCAGGCTAATGGCTAGTTTTTATTTCAGTGTCCTGCAAGAATGCAGAACCTTGGTATCCAGGTTAAGCTTTTTGTGTGAATGCAGCCAAAAGCTAAGTGGATTGGGCAACTGATATGTTGACAATTGTGTTGAATATCTTTATCCAATATGAACACTTCCAGATTTCATTTGGGATAGTTGTAATATCAGGATGGAAAGAGCTAGTGTAGATACTTTATACTGATTATAAAGCAGGACTAAAAGATTGTACTTAGCATATGGTCACCACACTAATCGTGTAAGCAGAAAAGCACTGTGTGCAAGCTTTCCGTGCTATTTCTAATTAAAGAAGAGAAAGACACGTTTCTCTCTTTTTCATAGGTGAAAAGAGAGACATATGCTGAAAATGATACTCCCAAATTATACAGGTAATACTGGGCCAGGTTGAGAAATAAAGCTCTGTTTACAGATGTACCTACAACAAGCCTTACAGTATCAACTTTCCAAGGAATATGAAGGACACCTGAAACAGTCTGGAAATATCAACCAACTTGCAGAATAAACAACCTAAATGACAGCTCGAAGAAATCAATCTTAGGAAAATAGAAAAAGGAGTGGGGAAGTCAGACATTTAAAAAATAAAAATAACCCACAAGTTGTTATATAAAAACCCAACAATGAAATCTATGACATTAATCTGTTTTGAGCGACCGAATAGTAGAAATTGGACTTGTTTTTCAAATTCTCAGAATCTAGCAGGGAACTTTAAAATGAAATCCAAATTGGTTTACAGTTGGATTCCAAGTCTTGCTTTGGATCCAAGCATCCAACCTCTGTCTTTAATGCCTAGTTTATGCTGGACTTCAGGCAAACCATTTGGATCTCAGTGGCAAATAGACCAGATAAATACACTGTGTATAGTCCAGAAGTGAGCCAGGACTGATTCAACCCTCCTATCGTCAACTTTGCCTGTTTTCTATTCTCCATATCAACTTTGTTATCTAAGTTAGCTCCTAAACTCTCTTCCTTTCCAAAAGATACATTGCTTAAGAGAAGCTCTGACATCATCTGTTGGTGGGGCGGTGCTGCTCATTTTCTCAGCATTTGGAAACTGGGTGAGCAGTTTCACAATGAAGTCTTCCCTCCTTTCATATTCCTTTCCACGGTAGATGAACATCTTGTTCTAAAAGAGGCAAGAATTAGATATTAAATTGGGAGAACCACATTCTCAGCATTGGGGGGAATAGGAAAACAGAGCAGGCACCTCAAGCAATGGAGTTTTGTGGATAAAAGAGTTTGATTGGGGTGGCTTGAGTCTAAAACAGAGTCTCAACCAATTATTATCTAAAATTAGGCAGGTCTTGGGTTAAGTTACTAAGCTTGGGGTCTTATTGTTGGAGATGGCTAATGGACTAACTAGGAAGAGGCTGCTTCTGTATTGAACTTGCTTTTCTATTTAATGTATTTAATATTTTTAATATGTTCAATATTTATTTATGATTTTAATTGCAAGAGTCTCAGAGTTGTTTTTTAGATTGAGATGGGCACCATATAAATCTAGTAAATAATAAAATAAAATAAATACTGCTGGATAATCACATGCTGCTTGCAATGTGCAAAAGCTAAAAGGAGAATCACTGAGAAACCGGCTTCACAAACAGTAAACTTTTGTAGTTAGTCCTGGAATGGAATAAACAACAATACAGAAAGGTAAACATATTTTGTACTATACAGGTGAAACTCAAAAAATTAGAATATTGTGCAAAAGTTCATTTATATCAGTAATGCAACTTAAAAGGTGAAACTAAGATATGAGATAGACTCACTACATGCAAAGCAAGATAGTTCAAGCTGTGATTTGTCATAATTGAGATGATTATGGCTTACAGCTCATGAAAGCCCCAAATCCACAATCTCAGAAAATTAGAATATTACATGCAATCAACAAAACAAGGATTGTACATAGAACAATATTGGACCTCTGAAAAGTATAAGCAT
The DNA here is from genome assembly GCF_049901715.1 of Pseudonaja textilis. Taxonomy (NCBI): domain Eukaryota; kingdom Metazoa; phylum Chordata; class Lepidosauria; order Squamata; family Elapidae; genus Pseudonaja; species Pseudonaja textilis. Next base: position 7,536,998 of record NC_141998.1, on the reverse strand, counting down.
GTATATGTACTCAGTACTTGATTTGGGCCCCTTTTGCAGCAATTACTGCCTCAATGCGGTGTGGCATGAAAGCTATCAGCCTGTGGCACTGCTGAGGTGTTATGGAAGACCAGGATGCTTCAATAGTGGCCTTCAGCTCTTCTGCATTGTTCGGTCTCATGTCTCTCATCTTTCTCTTGGCAATGCCCCATAGATTCTCTATGGGGTTCAGGTTAGGCGAGTTTGCTCGCCAATCAAGCACAGTAATCCCACAGTCGTTGAACCAGGTTTTGGTGCTTTTGGCAGTGTGGGCAGGTGCCAAGTCCTGCTGGAAAATGAAGTCAGCATCCCCATAAAGTTCATCTGCAGAAGGAAGCATGAAGTGCTCCAAAATCTCCTGGTAGACGGCTGCGTTGACCCTGGACTTAATGAAGCACAGTGGATCAACACCAGCAGATGACATGGCTCCCCAAATCAACACAGACTGTAGAAACTTCACACTGGACTCCAAGCATCTGGCAGTGTGTGCCTCTCCATTCTTCCTCCAGATTCTGGGTCCTTGGTTTCCAAATCAGATGCAAAAGTTGCTCTCATCAGAAAAGAGGACTTTGGGCCACTGAGCAACAGACCAATTCTGTTTTTCTTTAGCCCGGGTAAGACGCTTCTGACGTTGTTTGTTGTTCAGGAGCGGCTTGACAAGAGGAATATGACATTTGAAGCCCATGTCCAGGATCCGTCTGAGTGTGGTGGCTCTTGATGCACTGACTCCAGTGTCAGTCCACTCCTTGTGAAAGTCCCCAACACTTTTGAATGGCCTTTTCCTGACAATCCTCTCCAGGCTGCGGTCATCCCTGCTGCTTGTACAGGTTTTTCTTCCACACTTTTCCCTTCCACATAACTTTCTATTAATGTGCTTTGATACAGCACTTTGGGAACATCCAACTTCTTATGCAATTACCTTTTGGGGCTTTCCCTCCTTATGGAGGGTGTCATTGATGTTTTTCTGCACAACTGTCAGGTCAACAGTCTTTTCCATGATTGTGATTCCTACTGAACCAGACTGAGAGACCATTTAAAGGCTCAGGAACCCTTTGCAGGTGTTATGGCTTAATTAGCTGCTTAGAGTGGGGCACTTTGAGTCTAGAATATTGAACCTTTTCACAATATTCTAATTTTCTGAGATTATGGATTTGGGGTTTTCATGAGCTGTAAGCCATAATCATCTCAATTATGACAAATCATGGCTTGAACTATCTTGCTTTGCATGCAATGAGTCTATCTCATATATTGGTTTCACCTTTTAAGTTGCATTACTGAAATAAATGAACTTTTGCACGATATTCTAATTTTTCGAGTTTCACCTGTACATTCAAACCTAAGACCTTCTCTTTCTTTGCTCAGACAAATAAAGACCTATAAAACCCAAACACAGCTTTGAAGTCCTGCTTATTAGAAGTCTGGAACTCCAGATATTTTAATTGTGGATATAGTGCCAAGATTTTTCCAACTCCATCCTTCCAGGAAGAATGTATTAGGATGTTTGTTACCAATAAGCTAGAATCCCTATCACATTTGGCTAAATATGTTGTGTAAATATGGCCAATATCTTTGCTAAATATCAAGGAAATAATAGAAATTGGTAGATTTTATTTATGAACCAATTTTGTATGGAAATAAAAACAATTCAGGAAGTATAGGCAGTCCTCGACTTACAATCACAATTGAGTCCAAAATTTCTGTTGCTAAGTAACACAGTTGTTAAGTGAGTTTTGCCCTATTTTACAGCCTTTCTTGCCACAGTCGTTAAGTTAATTTCCTCACACAACTCTGGGACATTGCTACTGTCATAAATACATACCAGTTGCCGAACACCTAAATTTTGATCAAGTGACCGTGGGGATGTTCCAGCAATTGTTAAGTGTGAAAGTGTCGTTGTAACTTTGAACAGTCAATAAACAAATGGTTCTAAATCAAGGACTATACTGTTCTAGCATTTCTCTCTGTTTTCAGTCTAGTCTGTATTACTTCTAAGACCATTAAAGAGGGTCATATATAAATTGTACAATACATACATACATTCTGAGAAAGCCACAACAATTTCTCTGTGGCTAACAGGAAAACAACAAGGAGTTTGGATGAACAGTGACAGCAAAACCTGCTGGTACTTGCAGCAACATTTACCTACATGCATTACTAGAAAATGGTATTTCAGTTAACCCTTTATCAGTGGGACAAGGTGCAGCTGGTGTATCTGTGCTGCTTATTTAGGGAAGGTGCTTTGGATTACCGCAAATCAAACATTCTTCTGTTAGTTTGGATTAAAGATGGGAGTTAATCATAATTACAACTTTGTAGGTTACATTCCAGGGTTATTCAGGACCACTACTTAGCATCCTTACCCGAAGAAAGGAAGGAAATCCATGCCCAAAATATCCAACAGCAAAATATTCTGGTTGAGGCCTCATTGCTTTCATAATGTTCTCATAGAAGGTGGCCCGTTTTTTCTGCACGTACATGTTAAAAAGAAAGAAGAGTAGATTGGGCAGTGATTTAAAATTACTATTATTATTATTTTACATTTCTTCACTCTAAACACCCATTTGCACTACAGCTTTCCAAGCTTCTAATTTATTGTTTGTCTCTCAATCAGGAACATAAGAAATGTCTTTGGGACCCATACCATTGACTTTCCTCTTAGTATTCTTCACCCAGTAGACAATTAAAGACTTCCTTTTCTTACCAAGAGATTGCCAAGGCTCTCATAGTCAAAGACTTTGTTCTCGTACATGTCAGCCAATTCTTTGCTTAGCTGGATGGCTTTCTCCCACATCTTCAAGGAGTTAAAAGGAAAAAGAGATAAAACAGATCATTCATTCGTGAAAAGGGATGAATTAAAGCATATTCTGTATGGCTACCCAATACTATTTCTGATCTTCTACTTGTACTTTAATACTGTTTGTGATCTTCTAAGTTGATTCTGGTGGGTTAAACCTTTCCTTCATTATTCCAGTGAGTCTTGCACGTTCCATTTTTGTGTTCCTGGATGGCCATGTACATTTAAACTGAAGCCTTTGTATGGATGGCAAAAATCAGAATAAGTTCTGGAGTTTCATGTTTTCCTAGTCCTTCACATGCATCATAGGTATTCGGTATTTTAAATTATAAAAAAAATTATACTGCTTTATTTCCCCAAATATAAAGAACCTAACCAATGGTAGGATCAGAAAGGCCTTCATGGATTAAAAAGAAAAAGATGAAGGCATGTTAGAGCTGTCTGAAAATCCTAGCTCTTTGGAGAAGGCTCTATGTAGGCACTAAGAGTTAATGATACATATCATATGATGATACATGTAGGCACAACTTGACGATACATATCATTATCAGCAAATAATTGTGAAAACAAATGTGGAATGTGAAAACGAATAATTTTAGAGAAGCTACCCTATTACTTTGAAATGCCAGCAAGACCAAGTTAAATAACACAGGAATCATGTCCATCCCATGTACAGAAGCTAAAAGATATTGGACTAAAATACACACATGGTTGGAAAAGATGATAAAACAACATATAGACTTAAAGCCTTGAGATATTTTTATTGGGGATTTGTGTGAGAACTATAGCAAAGAAATAACATATTTGATTATGCATGTATTAACAGCAGCTAGAATTGTATTTGCTCAAAATTGGAAAAATGAGAAAATTCCGATGGAGGAGGAAGTGATTAAGAAAACATTGGAATGTGCAGAAATGAGTAGATTAACATTAGCAATTAGAGAGCAAGAAGAAAGGGAATATTGTAAGATTTGGGATCTATTCTATGGATGGTTGGAAAATAAAGCAAGAAATTAAATGATAATGATAATGTAACTGTAATAATGATATACTATGTTAGACAATGCTGAATAGGCTATAATATGAATGTAACCCAGTAAGATTTGGGATTTGTTTTTAAGACTAGTTGGAAAATGAAGCAAGAAATTTAATGATACTGTAATAGTGGTACACTATGTTGTATAATGTTGAATAGGTTATAATATGAATATAAATTCAATAAGAAACGTATATAAGCATTATTATGTGCACAAGATATATTGACACACTGGATAACTGAAAGATGGTTTTATTTGTTGTTTTAGTTATAAAAATAAAAAACTTTTTTTTTTTAAAAAAAAGGAATCATGTTCACCCCATCCTTATCAAGGGTGAGGATCAGGAGTGGGATTCTACCAGTTCGGACCAGTTCCATACAACTGGTTGTTATGATTCTCCACAGTTCGGAGAACTGGCAAATCGTGCCCTGCCCATCTTCGCCCACCCCTCCCCCCCACCCAGTCAGTCCTTATTGCACATGAGTGACATTGCACACATGCGCGACGTCACTGACTGCATTCTCTCCAGCCCAGTCACTCCTTAAGGTCAGCTGTGCCGGGTTCCCCCCCTCGATGTCTTACTGCTTTGCCCAGGAGGCTTCCCTGAGGCCCAGGAGGCAAAAAGGGGTGTGGATGGGATGTGGGGAGGGGATACTGGGGGTGCATCCCCCACCTCATTTTTTGCCTTCCTGGGAAGCTTCCTGGGAGCAAAAACACCCCCCCCCCAGTAGGCTTTCCTGAGGCCCAGGAGGCCCCAGAACGGGGGGTGGTGGTGCTGCTAAAAAAAAGCCATGCCCACCCAGTCACATAGCCATGCCCACAGAACTGGTTGTTAAAAAATTTGAATCCCACCCCTGGGGTGAGGATGCCTGTGACAGACTCACTTTGCCTCTGTCGAAGAAGACTATGATTTCTTGGTAAAGCTTCTCCTTGAGTTCCTGTTGTGAATAGACATAATAGCTGTCCCTCTGAAGCAGATGCTGAACACATGGCTGATCAGACCACTGGGATAAAAGAAAGACCAGATCCTGGAATTAAGGACGTCATATTGCAATTTTGCTCTAGCTCTTCTAGAAGAGTATGTTCCATCATGTTAAGGACCTGAAGAAACAAAAAGTGTTCTTCTGGTAGATGAAGAACAGAGTAATCTCTTTATCTCCCAGAGTTAATGCCTTAGTTGCTGTTGACGCTTTGAATATCCATCTCAGCAGCGTGTAAATTATAATTTGAAAACATAATAACAACCTAGACAAGTTGAAGTATTTTTGCTATGTGTTTGGCCAAAGAGGCAAGATTCCACTTGTTTTGGACAGCTTCAATCCTTTGAATCGCTTTTGATCCCATTCTTATTTTGGATTCTCCAGGAGAACTGGAGAAATAAAACAAGATTTTTCCTTTAAAAGAAAATCAATTTTAGTCTACGTTGTTATGCCTAATCTGGTTGTACCTCCTGTGTAGATATAGTCTTAACACACTGTTTCTCAACATTGGCAAGTTTAAGAGGTGTGGATTCAACTCTCAGAATTGGCTGGGGAGTTTTAGCCCACACGTTTTAAACTTGCCAAATGCTGCCTTAACAAAATGCACATTTGATTACTGCAAAGTGGACCTACTCTTCAAGACCCTAACCCACACTTACCTGAAGTAACTCTGCATGAAGCAGGAGTGTGTAAGCTGCCTCAGTATAGCTTTCGGAATCAGTGTGCAAATCTCGGAGCTTATATAAGTACCTAGACAACAACAACATACTGTATGAGAATCAGAAGTGCTATACGATCTTGTAACAGCTTATTCAGAAGACTGAAGATCTACTGATGCTACCTGATGTAAATATCTTCTCTTTTCTTTTCCTTATAAAAATTCTGCAAAAGAAAAAACAAGTTTGGGAATAACCAAATTATTTCAGTAATAGAATGTAAAAAAATGTACAATTTTTGATCCAGTTCAGACATCACCTCAAGCTTGTCAGTTGAGAATCTAAACTAAACTTTTGAGCCTGGATTCAGATAGGCAAGCTACGGATTTTCAAACTGTTGTTGATGTAAATGAAACTGTGCTGATTATTGTTGGCCAACTTAGACACCACTAAATTCTAATTCAGTCTCTATGCCTATGGTTTGATGTGATTCTTGAACTGATTCTACATATAGTTCATACGACACACGACGGAACAGTATTCAACTTGCACTAATGTAACTTTTGGTCCAAATTCCTTGCAAGGATAACACCGTTTTAGGCTAGTTACAAGCTATTGGCCAATTAAACTAATTAATATTGGGAACTGGCATGCAAGGGAACCCTAGGAAAAGGCCATCTTAAGGTTCTTGAGGATGAAAAATGGCAGCAAATGATAATCACATGATTCCATACTGCTTTCAGTGGGGTGTAAGACAAATTGCTTCATATTGCTGGGCCCTAGGATCATTGGTAGAAGTGATTCACTCATCTTCAACTTCCATCTGTAATATGGGAATAACACTGCCTTGCCTTAATGGATTGGTGGTCACATGTCTGTCCAGAGAGCTTACCAAAGTGTCAGGATTCCAAGTAACACCCCCCTGCAATGGAGTCAAAACTCCAAGGCAGGCATGTTCCTCAAAGCATAGATTAAGTAGGCATGTCCCATTGGCACATCTGGGGAAACCTGATTCTAACCCCTCCTTGGATTTTCCCCCCTGTTCAAAGTAAAGTTTTCTTTCCCCTGCCCATGCAATCCGTCCCACGGTCCAATCAGTTCACAGTCCAAGAGTCTCAGGTCCCAATTCCTTGCACCTGGTGGGAAAGTCCTTGGCTCTCAGAGGAAAGAATTTTATTTTGGCTACAACCCCGCCAGCTATCTCTTCCTCCCCGCTCCTATTTCCCCAACTCGACACATCTCCGTTGTGGCAGCCCTGAAGGTGCCTGGGAAAAATGGCTTCAGGGATCACAAAAAGCACTATTCCTGTGAGAGGTGCTGCAGATGTTAATTACAGTGAAACTCACAGCCACGCCAATGTGGTTTTGTGGGCGCAATAGCGGACAATGGACTCATTGGGTGGCTGCATGGAAACCTTTTTTTTTGTAGTATCAGCCCGCAACCTGTATAATGGGAACAAGAGTGACCTGCCTTGGCATGGTAGTGGTGAAAGTGATGATAGGCACTTTGCGAATAAGAAGACATCACGCTAAACCTATATCAGCTCCTGAGCTTCTAATGCAGCAGGTCCAAAGTGGGTCTATGGGTCCAAAGTGGTTTCATAGGAACCAAGATTTTCACCCAGCTCTACATTCTCCCCATACCAGTAAGTTGACGGTGCAACTCATGCGGTTCTCCTTGCTCCCATCATGCATAATCGCTCGGTAATCCAACAGGTTCTCAAGCAGGCTGCTAACCAACAAGGCAAAGACTTCGCCTGAGCTGGACAGGTATTTATGCTTCCGGCAGTGCTCCAGGAGGCTGCAGACATTTCCATTGGTGAGGAATAAAAGAAAAGCAGAGAGATGAATAAAAAGACAAAAAAACAGAGCTCCTGGTTTTAAATAATGGGTTGGATTAGATCTAAGGATGTAGGTAGAGGCAAATATTTCTCTCTCTGGGCACATTGAGAATATATCTGCTGCAAACTCCGCATTAGTGACAGGAAGGGCATCCGGTCAGTAAACACTCAGCTCCATTTAGTTGCCTCGACTCTACCCCGATGCAAGGGATTTATTACGGGGTCATTAAAAGAAGACATTAGATCCAAAGGTGTGTAAGTTAAAAGCTTATAGAGAAGAGAAATATTGTGACCAATCATCTGCATTAACCTTTTGGATATTATTGATTGATTTTTATTTTATTTCCAAACTATTCTTAGTATAAGAGTTCAAAGCAGAAGGTAAGAATACAAGGATGTATGCTTACACAAATACAAATAAACAAACAAATAAAAAATACACAGTGGCCAATCCACGCAAAATGCTTCCCTCAACGAATATAGTGCTAGTCACTGTCTTAGCATGCAGTCAAAAATGGGTCACTCACATGAAACTACAATGTGATTATTTGTACAGATGGTCCTCAAGTTACAGATATTTATTTAGTGACCATTCAGAGTTAAAATGGTGCTGGAGAAAGTGACTCTTGAGCAATCCTTCTCTTACAAGCATGCAGCATCCCTAATGGTCACGGGGTCAAAATTTGGATGCTTAACAATTGGCAATTTATTTATGTTGGTTATAGCACCCTGAAGTCATATGATCACCATCTGTGAACTTCTCAGCCAGCTTCCAACAGGGAAAGTCAATGGGGGAAGCCAGATTTATTTAGTGACCACATGATTCACTTAACAGCTCTGGTGATTTTGCTTAACAACTCTGGCAAAAAAGCTCATAAAATCTGGCACGACTCATTTAATAACTGCCTTGCTTAGCAGTGGAAATTCTCATCCCAATCAAGGATTAGCTGCATTGGCATAGCATGTTTTGTGAACAGACCCATTGTGTTTTGTTAATAAAGCTTAAAGTTTGCTAGCAAACACAGCTAGTAAATATGAAACACTGTGCTAAATTCTGGCTGAGTATTAGAAAACCGAGCACCCTTCCTAAAACCTGTCTGACAATGGAATGAGTTACTGACAGAGTAGATAAGCTTCTGAGTTGTATTCAAATAAATGCGACCCTATCAAAAATGCTGTTGTTTAAATTCCTCACTGGATGGTAGAAGGCTTGACCTCTAAATGGCCCCTTCCAATAATATGATGCTGTAACTCAAAAAAATAAAATATAACTTTTGTTTCAGACTGAATGCTTACACCTCTATGAAAATTCAGTCAACGCACAGATTGACTTACAACGAGTGTGTCTATGTGTGTGTGTGTGTGTGTGTGTGTGTGTGTGTGTGTATAAATTCATAAAAAATGTTCATGCTGAAGACTAAAAGGAATATCTGTCTCTTGCTCATCTGATAGACTTGTATGGTAAACTGACACATTCTCTGGGCAATGGAATGTGACAAAGCAACGCCACATTACAAAACGTTACCTGGAAGATAATCAAGAACACTCACACACTTACAGTTTCTCCAGCAAGATCTTGTATTGTTCATCTCCTCGACCTCCTTCTACTTCCTGATCTAATTTAGTGATCAGCTCATTTTCAAACTGCAATTTAAAGACCAAAAGGAAAAGAAAACGTTACTTAAAGGGTTTCCATTAAATATTTTTTAAAAAAAATCAGAAAACAAGGTCTCCAAACTCTTCAGCCCATCGATTCATTCAAGAAATTCCAGATTGTTCATTGTCCCCCCTATTTAATATGAAAATAATTTAATAAATATTACTTTAAGTAATAACACAGTACTAAAAATAATAACAACAACAGAGACAATTCTATATAACTATAAAACTATATAATCGGTAAACACTGCAAATATGATTAAGATATAATTGGTTGTAAAAGGAGTGAGGTTAAGAATATAGAGATCGACACAAAAATAACATGTTGCAATATTGAACAATCAAGATAGATAATTTAACAAAAATATGTATTAATATCAAATTTAAAAAGATTGTCAACTATATTAAACAAGAGGAATATTGTCATATTTGTATCAAAATGTAAGATACTACGGAACCACACTATTCACACAATGATATTTTTGTTGTAACCAAAAATTTTTAAAAAATATTGCAATAAAACAAGCAACAATAGAGACAATTCAAGGCTGGTTTTTTTTTTATTACCTTTATTGTCAGAGTACAACATGTGTACAATGAGATTGGCTTATTGCTGGTGCTGACTATCCAATCTTTGGTAACACTGTCCCACTGCTAGCCATTTTCCATATAGGACTAGAGATTGGTATGAAGTTCTTTAGATGGTCCCAGAAGATCAACTGATTCCAATTGATCCTTCACTGTTTATCAACCATCTATTAACCCCCATTTATTGGCCCATTGGATAGTCCCATTGACCCTTGAGGCTGGATATTGATTATTTTGAAGAGCCCTAAGATAGATGGATCAATCAATCCTATTTTTAATCTCTCTCAGTCATTTTAGATAAGTCCTATTGGAAGCCAAACAATGGTCCAGTTTAGGCAATCATGGTTTGATACGGATTCAGCCGAACCAACTGCTGAGGTCTGTTCATATATGCCAAAGAATTATGCTTTATCCTTAAGAACAACCTGAGGTTTCAGGTATCTCCCCCTTGCAGGTCTCATCAGTTTATTCATAATTCCTTGCAACTATTCATAATTATATTATAATATAATAATACTATAATTATATAATATAATATTACAATTATATGAAATATTATGAATTAAAATATTATGAATATTCATAACTATTCATAATTATTCATAATTCTGCTCGCAACAGAATACCTTATACTACCAGACTTGAAATTTTGAGCTTAGACAACTTAGAACTACACCGCCTTTGGTCTGACCTAAGCATAGTACATAAAATGATCTGCTACAATGTCCTATCTGTCAATGGCTACTTCAGCTTCAACTAGAACAACACATGAGCACACAATAGATACAAACTCAAGGTAAACAGCTCCAAACGCAAATGCAGAAAATATGACTTCAGCAACAGAGTTGTCAATGCCTGGAATGCACTACCTGACTCTGTGGTCTCTTCCCCAAACTCCCCAAACTTTAACCTTAGACTGTCTACTGTTGACCTCACCCCTTTCCTAAGAGGTCTGTAAGGGGCATGCATAAGAGCACCAACATGCCTACTGTCCCTGTCCTAATGTCCCCTTTTATTTGTACCCATTTCATGTACTCATAATCATGTTCCAAATTATATCTGTTATTTAAAACATGCTTGACAAAATAAATAAACAAATAATAAAAATAAAAAAATAGTTCTCAAACTTTCCCCACACTCTATAAGCCAATTCTGTACCATACGGAAATTTCTGCCCCCACTGAAGTTGAATTCGCATTGCATCATGTCGAAAAAGATTGGGATGGTTGCTTTCCGTAGCTCGGGCTCTGGTGTCAAGGTCACTTCCAGAATTGGGCCCACCATGGAAGGGATGAACTTGATCTTATGAGGTCCTGAGAAAACAAAAAAAGTGTGTGTGTGTGTGTGTGTGTGTGGAGGAAACAGGAGAAGTTCAAACAGACTAATAGCAGACTTTGTCTAATAGCAGCTGCTATTCAGCCACAAATCCCTTTCAACTCGTTTTTTTAAAGTCTTTCATAGGCAAACATTGCAACAGAGACCTTCTGTCACTTCATCCTCTTCTACTTTTTCTAAAATTCTGTAGGAATTTACCATCATACCAATATATCAGTGGAGATAAGATGAGGGAAGAGTCATTCTGAAACACTAGGAATGCTTCTTTAGTTCAAATAATCTCTCTTTCTCTTTGCACATTGCCTTTCATTCTCTTCTGTTTAATGTAGACTTCTGAAAACTTCCTCAGGAATACCAGCATGACCTATCTCGAACAGGCAACCTTTCTGAACTTGGAAACCCTCCAGAGGCATGAATTTCAGCCTCCAGAATTCTCAGCAATGGTCACTTTGGCTATTACAGGGAAGCGAAAGATAGAGATTGGGAAAAATTGGGAAAGGCTGCTCCAGATTATCCAATTTTTGTACTAGGAAGCTTATTAAGTTCACCCAGGCACTGATCTCCTGCATGCAAAACAGATATTTTTAAAAACTTTATTAGAGCAGGGTTGTTTTTTTTCCTCAGTTCTGAACTGAAGAAGCTTCTTGGATGAGAAGTGAAATGTCTTCAAGGAAAAAACAAAGGAAATCCAGTTGCTTTGGAAAAAAAAAAATTTGGATAAATATGCGTATTTCCCCCCTTCAATATAATAAAGATAATACATTCCATTTTCCCTTTTTCCTGTCCTTTTCTTAGTCAAAGGCAGGGGTGAGATGCTACTGGTTCAGCCTGGTTCTATAGAACCTGTAGCTGCAAAGAGCAGCTGACACCAAACCATTTTGGCGTTTGGCCCACCTGCCTGCCTGGGCTCTAGCCTGTCCTTTATTCCTTGCTTTTCCCTCTTCAGCTGCTTTGCGCAGCACAGCTAAAGTTGAAAAAGCTGGAAACAAGAGGGTTTTCAAACATTGCGTACCCGAGCTGCACACACAATTGTCCGCAGTTCGGAGAACCGGCAAATCGCTTCGCTGGCTAGCCCCGCCCCTCCCCACCCACTCACTTCTTACCTGGCATGCGAGCCATCCAACTTGCCTGGTTTGGTAAGTTGCTATTTTTCCTTTTTTCCCCCTGACCATCAGCTGTTCTGCTCTGCCAGTTGATTTAGATTAGCTAGAAAGCAGGAAATCCTTGCATTTCTTGCTTTCTAGCTAATCTAAAAGCAGAGCCGAACTTTCCTTAGGACTGAAGCTTTTCAGTGCAGACTCAGGTAGCCGAATTACGAGTTTGCTTGCAAGCAAATTTTATGTGACAGACTCAGATAGCCGATTGCAGATAGATAGATCTCTTAAGTGAATCTGTGATTCTGTGAGCAATTCAATCTTCCTGCCTGCTTTGCCTGCTTTTGGGTAAACGTTGCTCTTTTTTTTTTTTTTTTTACAAAAAATTCAATATTTACATATATATTTATAATATTTACATACAAGCATGCCCGCCCAGTCACATGGCCACCAAGCCATACCCAGTCAGCAAGCCATGCTCACCCAGTCACATGACCACCAAACCACACCCACAAATTAGGCAACACCCACAAAACCGGTTGCTAAGAAATTTGAATCCCACCCCTGGTCAAAGTGACCCCCCCGCCCTTTGTGGATAGTGATTAGTGTTTCCTTCTTTTGACACAAACAAAAGATGTTTCCAGTCATTCTTTCTGCATCCATGAAGCAATGGCCAAAGAGTCCAACTTTGCATGCCAATTTGCTCTTTCAATTTGCTTCACTGCTTACCAAGATTGTACCACATATCCCTTATCTGGAAGCCAATTTCCTTCCTCATATCTCCATATCTACAAAAGAGAGAGAGAGAGAGCATTAAATGATTTTGCTTAAATCTCTGGGAACAAAATCAATTATTGGATCAATGTTGTCCCAAGGATCCTCTTTGGCATGAAGGAGGGGTGGTATTCAGCAGGTTCTGACCAGTTCTGGAGAACCGGTAGCAGAAATTTTGAGTAGTCCAGAGAACCGGCAAATGTCACCTCTGACTGGAGATTTTACAGTGTCCTTCCCCTGCCACGCCCACCAAGCCACGCCACACAACTGGTAGTAAAAAAAAATTGAATCACTGGCATGAAGTCTAAATTGTCCTTTCAAGCAAGCATTCACATTATTGTAACTAGTGTTTTATTTGAAAAGTATTTATATATACGTCTAACAGTCCAATGCTTTATTTATTTGGTTGTTCATTTATAGGATTTATATAACCGATTAATCGCACAAATGATTCTGGGTAGCTTACCAAGATGAAAAAAAACTGATAAACCACCATATACCACCATCACTACCTCTGGTGTCCAAAGAAAAATAATAATTCAATTCACCAAAACCATGTCAATAACATCAGTCAGTAACACTTCAACAGCTGATTAAAGTTGAAGGCAACTGCCACAAGCCTATAAAAGTATGGAAGCCCATGGGAACGTAGCTGTTAAGGGTGTTGGAACAGGACTGAAAAGATTCAAGTTTAAGTAGCTCCTTAATTATGGAGGGTCATCAGATTTCTAGGTGTCATGTTCTTTAGTAATTTCCTAAAACCAATACTCCTTCTGTTCCACAGACTATTGTCACATAAGTTCTCTTTAGCGGTATTTACTGAATTGAATGGGATGAAAATAACCAAAATACCTATAGAGACAATATAATCTAGTGTATATTAAGGTGAAGACTTTCTGATTTTTCTAACAATTTCCTATGATATAATAATAAGATCATATCATAGGAAACAAGAAGATTGGTACAGTATTTGCATAACTATCTCCTGGTTTCAAATCAACTAGGAAACCAACTACTACATGTGGCTACTGTCTTTGTTGGCCAACATCCTTCACAGGTTCATTGTTGGGGGGATAAATTGGGGCTAAGAGCACTACCTATACTTCTTTTGATTCTCAGAAAAAATCAGAATGTGCATTTAACAGTCAAATATGTAATAAAATTATCAACCAAGCTTTAAATCAGCTTTTGGGCTGATTTAACATGTTTTTAGACATACCCATCCTTCCGATTTTCAGTATCATTCATTTAGAAAAATGTGATGGTGCAGAAGCAATTTTAACACTAAGTAATGGTGGGAGAACTTAAGTAAAAATAAAAACTCAGGTGAAAACTTACTTCTTCATTATCTTGTTCCGCTTGGCCTGCGAGAAAGTCTCCAGTTGAAGGGATTCATGAGTAAGAAAGGCCACTGCCAAATGGAAGTAATTATTCCATAGCTATGGGAGTATGGAGGAGAGAGAGAGAAATCAGATCAAATAATAAACTAATCGTAAAATAAGATAAAGTCATGTGATGGCATGCAAGATAGGAGAGTCATTAAAATGTGTCTTCTCAAAACATCTGCTCCAACAAGAACTTGAAAAGCTGCCTGCTGAACCCAAATGTGTTTCTGAATCTTTAATGGACTGCTCCATATAATACGTTTAAGCATTGGTTGAACTATTCAACAAATCATTGTTTAGTGCAATGTGTTTATCAATCCAGGTATTGGCTATCTATTCCAGGGATGGGATGCAAATATTTTTACTACCGGTTCTATGGGCGTGGCTAGGTGGGCGTGACCATGTGCCTGGATGGGCGTGCCTTCTTTTTTCCCCCAACAACACTCCCCACCTGCACTCCATTTTTTTTGCCTCCTGGGCCACAGGGTAGCCTCCTGGGCGGGCGTTTTTGCTGCAAAAAAGATCCTAAAATTGGATCGGTCATGTGAGTGATTTGATTTATGATTTTCATGACTTATCACTATGATGGGAAAACTCCATTATGACTGTAAGTCGAAGACTATAAGATTTCAATATTCTGCAGCTAAAAGACAAGGGAATGAGTTACATGTTTCAGCATTTAAGGGAGAAGAAAACTTGACACGTTATATGGCCCTATCTGCCATGATTTCCAATGCCTTAAAATGTTAAGGAGGATCCCTTGGCTGTCTCTTGACTTCTCCAAGCAAGTTCTCAAATCTGATACAAATCTTTCTAAAGAAATGTGCAGTCTCGTTTCAATTGGCCATGATGGCCCATTTGGCAAATTGTAAAGACTCACCTTCCAGATAACCACCAAGCTCTTGTGATTAAAGAGAGTGGACGTTTTCTCTTACCTGGAGCTCAAAGCTTGCCTGATCCAAGAAGAAGCGATTGAGTACAGAAGCATACTGATTGATGGCTCGAAGGAAAATCCTGGAAAAGTACAGGGAAAAAAAAGCCATTTTAAAAAACAGCTTGGGAGAGAGACAGAGGCTAAAAGCAACTCCTTGTCCCTGTGAAACCACAGGAAGTTCCTGCTGTGTGTTCACAAGTTCTTTGGCATAATTTGTATTTTCACTGCTCTTAAAGCAATGGTGCCAATTTTCATATAAATGTCTGTATTCTCAAATTGAAAGGTTTGATTTAGAAGGTTCTAAGAAACCACAGTCAAGAGAATTGACAAGTTAGCAAGCTACTAAAGGCAGAGAAATAAAACCACTATGAATAGCTGAGCAATCCAGAAGGGATTCTCTCAGTTGCATTTATTTTTAATCCAGACCAGACTTCAAGGATCCTGAAACAATGGTCATTGATTGATATACTGTGCTAAAAAAAATATGGAAAAAGAAACAAAGAACTGGAGGGGGGAAATATTCTGGGCTACAGATAATAAGACTTTTTACCTGCTCTGCATCATATTCATCACCATCCAGTCACTTGCATAGACATTTTTCCCAATCAGGTCTTTAAACATGATGAAAGTTTCCATCAGAAAATCCTACGGGAAAGGTTACAAATCAGAATAAAAGAGAGTGACCAGATTTATATTAGCTTATAGACCAGCCATCCAAATA
This sequence comes from Pseudonaja textilis, assembly GCF_049901715.1. Lineage (NCBI taxonomy): Eukaryota > Metazoa > Chordata > Lepidosauria > Squamata > Elapidae > Pseudonaja > Pseudonaja textilis. The sequence goes on along the minus strand of NC_141998.1, from coordinate 7,521,183 downwards.
TAATGTTCTCCAGATGTTCTTGGACTCTACTTCCCAGAATTGGCCATACTAACTGGGAATTCTTGGAACTGTCTTCCCAATCCTTCTAGAGATCACTGGGACATAATCTTCCATGGCTTGCTGTGTTCCCACCCTCTACCTGCTAACACTGCCAATAAAAACTTTTTCTTAAAAATGGTACAAGTAGAAACTCTTTAAATACATGTGCCAAACACTCAATTAAACCTAACTTTTGTTCTAGTTGGGTCCTACCTACTTTTTGGAGTTAGACCCAAAGCCTTACTACTTAAATGGCAACTGAGAATCTCATCTTGGGACTTCTTTGTATTGCTATTATTCTTCTCATCTTCTTATCTTTCCTACTAGCTTCTCCTATTGGTATCTTATGACTTATGATTGTATCTTACGATTTATGATCTATGACTTATCACTGGTTGTTTATATACTGAGAGCTTATGCACTGGTGACAAATTCCTTGTGTGTCCAATCACACTTGGTCAATAAAGAATGTTCCAATTCCAATGCATTTGATACCTCAATCCTATACAGCTCAAGAAAAAGATTTAAGAAAGTCTTAGAAATACTACCTAACAACCAGGTTTTCTCCCAAAGATAAGCCTACTTTTAAAAATACCAAGATAGTTTATACCAAGATAGTATACTCAGTCCCATAAAAATTCTCCCCACCAAAACACATAACCATGGGAGTTATGTACATGTAGAGCCATAGTGGCATTTTGCTTAGAATGCACTACTGTAGGCTAATTCTGCTGACTGTTGACTGCAAGCAGTTCGGTAGTTTGATCCTGACCAGCTCAAGGTTGACTCAACCTTCCATCTTTCCAAGGTTGGTAAAAGAAGGACCTAGATTATTGGGGGCAATATGCTGTCTCTGTAAACTGCTTAGAGAGAGGGCTGGAAAGCACTGTGAAGTGGTATATAAGTGTTAGTGCTATTGCTACACATACCTATATAGCTGACACTGGACTAAAGTGACTCTGGGTTTCATGAGTGAAAATCAGCTCAAAGCTGGCCCTGAACAGTCTCAAGAATGTTTTCTTTTCCATCTTCCGGTTTGAGCTTCTTCAGCGACAGACCAAAACTTCGTCTCTGCGAGGCTTCAATCCATGCTCGCCGCTGGAGCACCCTGAGCTGGCTGGTTTCGGGGCTAAGCCACCACGTAGAGGTGGTGAAGAGTGGGGAGACTGCCAGCAGGGTTGAGGAGAGCCGCATCTCTCCTCCCCAGCTGGCCATTACTCCCTTTCCCAAAGGCGGTTGCAGCGGTGGTCAGATATGGCCACCACAATGAAGAACTTGACCGGAAAAGAACGTGCAGGAGGAAGATATGAAGTGAAAGTTTTGGTTGACCGGGTCAAACAGCAAAAGCAACAAATAAGGTATCCTGGAATTGAAACTCTTAAAAAACAATAACATTGTTCCCTAAGAAGATTTTTAAGCTGAGAAGGAGAGAGAAAGGGGAAAAGATTTGGTTTTCTCCTTTTCCTATACTGACAGCTAAGAGACTTAAGCAAGAAATTGGAAAAAAATCCACTTTGACATCAATAGGCATTTAATGCTGAAAATAAAAAGTCAAAGGGATAATAAAGATTCTGGATGATTAAAAGCTTTTGAAAACAGGAAAGGAGAGAAAAAGAATAAAAGGGTAGGATCTGGAAGGGAGGAGACTGCCTGGAATTAAAAAAGAACTTACAGCAAAACCTCAACAAGACTTCCAAAAGATACATTCTAACTGAAATGTCACAACAAAAACCCCAGGAAGAGAAAGTTGAAAAAGAAATAAGAAGATATAACTCGGGACTATCTGGATTACTTGATGATTTCTGGATTCTTCGTTATTGTTTTGAATGGCTAAAATCAATCAGGTGGTTGTGTAAAACTGTTTAAAATGGCTCCACTTTTAGAAGAACTGAAAATGGAACTTAAAAAGTACAAAGAAGATGCACAAGAAGGGAGAGGTTCTTTTGGCTTCGTATTTCAGTTTTTAGAAATGGAGATTTGGAATTATGAGAAACCACAAGAAATGCCTGCAGAACAAGAAGATTGCGACAAAGAAGAAGCCATCTTTAATGAACAAGTAATCTTAGATGGGGGGAAAAAAGGAAAGGGGTGAAAGAGAATGGAAAGTTTAAGATTGGGAAAAACAACTCCCCCCCCCCCCCCAAATAGAGTGAAAAATAAGTATAAAACCAGAAAGCAACAGACGAGGGAAATGCAGAAGAGAGAATTAGAACTAGAGAGACAAGGGGGTAAAAAGGGGAGGGAGAAGATGAGAGGGAAGAAAGAAAGGAAAAGAAGTTATAAAGGACAGAAGCAAAATATAGAGAAAAGGTGCCTATTTAGAGATAATGGGTGAAAACTTAATGGAAAAAGGGATTCTGCAAAGGTACATACGATAGTATGGCTATATTAGAAGCAGAAATAATTTTAGAAAATATGAAACAATGTATGATTAAAATGTCTGATAAAATAGCTATTGTAATTCAGTGGAATGCTTGTCAATAAATAAATGTAACAAAAGGTATATTTAATGATTTATAAAACATATGTGAAGAGAAATAAGGGAAAAATTAATTATGGAGATTATATGTGTTTCTAAGGAAGTATGATATTTAATTGAAAAGATGTGTTAAAGATGTTAAGATTTTAATGATTATTAATGATAGAACTGAACTGGAATGGAATGAGGGTTTATAATTACATATATTTACAATCTTTTTTTTTTAAAGAATATAGTGTGTATTATAAGAATGTGCCAAGCAGAATTCGATTGGAAGTTATCTATTATGCATTATATTGAAGGTCATAAACTTAAGGTATATATTGAAGTTTAAATAAGAGTTGAATGGATGTAATTAAAAGATATAAAGGCGTCATACTCCAATTAGTAACTACAGGAGAAAATTTGTTTAATGAGAAAAGATAATATGAAATTGAAACAGAACAGACAAAAGTATAAATATAATGATTTGAATTGAGATGAGATAATCAAAATAAAATTGAGAAAATTAAAAGAGGGGAAAAACTATATAGAAAATGTAAAATAGTATAAGATATGGAATAGAATACAAAAAGGAACATGAAATTGAGTTTTGTGTCTGTAGAAAGAAGTTCAACCCTGGACCATGCTATTTTCAAAAAAGATGTTTTACTTGTATTTTGTGTGTAAAAACTCAAATAAAACTTTATTTTAAAAAAAGAATGTTTTCTTTCCATCCATTTTAATTCATGTACACACACACACTTAGATATCTAGATATTATTTTACTATTTTTTGTTTCAATCTTTCTTTCATTTGTTGTGTTTTTTCTTCCATTCAATCCTTTCTGGTTCTCGGTGACTGCCTGGACAAATCTTTGCAGTTTTCATGGCATGATTTTTAAGAAGAGATTGGAAAACCATTTTTCTGAAATGATGTAGGCTTTCCTGCTTGATCCGGGATTGGACTAACAGGATAATAGATTTGGAAGGGACCTTGGAGGTCTTCTAGTCGAACCCCTGGACTAGAAGACTTCCAATGTCCCTTCCAACTTTATTATTCTGCTATTCAGTTTTTTAGAAGTGGTTTGCCATTGCCTCCCTCCCAGGGCTGAGAAGAAGTGGTGGCCCAAGGTCACCCAGCTGGCTCCATGCTTAAGGCAGGACTAGAATTCACTGTCTCCTGGTTTGTGGCCTGAGGTCTTCAACACTAGTCCAAATTAGCTTTCATACCTAGTATAGCAGCTCTAGAATTATTGAAAAAGCTGCTAATCATTTCCTTTTGTTGTCAAGGAAAACGCTTATTTAAGCATTATCCCCTCCCTGCCAGAATTCCAGTGAAAAACAGATCTTTTTCTCAATTGTGTTATTTGCATTTTTCTTTTCAGAGCTGCTTCTATAGAGAATGACAGATTTAGGTTTTGCTGGGAAATCCAGAATGGTCTCACCCTCTTGGCAGTAGTTGAAGTTGGAACTTTTATCTTCGCAATCAGGACTTGAGTCCAAAGCCTGATTTTTCCCCGCCTTAAATATTTTTCTATCATTGTTACAAGGTTTTTTTTAAAAAAAATAGTTATTTTTACTTTGTTGGCAACCTTTATCTTGCTTTTTTATGCAGTGTAATTAAGAATGGTCTACAAGCTGGAGGACGGTGAAAAATATGGAGATGTAACCATAAGATTGAAACTTTATCCTTATGTGCCTTGTGCATATCTCACATGCAAAAAGGGGATTTGATTACCTACACTCCTCAAGTTACAACTGTAATGGAGCCTGCCCATCACAATTGTGATTCACAACTATTGTAAAGCAGGTCAGTCATGTGACCATGATGATTCTATGACCTTTTTTGCAGTGGTTGCTAAGTGAACTCTGCAGTCATTAAGGGAACAATTGTTTCCTAGATTGTCAGCTTGCTTGTGCTTCACTTCTATGTGGTGACAGACCGACATGAACAGTGGGGAGGAGGAACGAAGGTGGAGGCGGGGGGAGAATGCTTGGGGAAATGAAAGTAAGTTCTGTATCTTCTCAAGATGCTGCTTCATGGTCTCGCAGTTGGAAGAAGGGAGGGAGCTGCATAGAAAACTATGCTTGCAGTGACCATTATGAAAACATCTTGCTGAATGTCCCAAAGGTGCTTTTTTTAGGAGGCAACTGGACTTGCTTGTCCTTTTAGAGCAGGGGTCTTCAAACTTGACAACTTTAAGACTTTTGCACTTCAACTCTCCAGTCATGTTAGCTCAAAAATTCTGGGAGTTGAAGTCCACAAGTCTTAAACTTGCCAAATTTGAAGGTCCTTGCTTTAGAGGGTTGTTGCAGACTACAGGATCCAGGAGGTCACAGATAAACCTCCAAGTGCTTCAAGGATTCAGATTACCAGCTCTCAGCAAGGAATATAAATCCTTCCATTCCCCACTGTGCTGTAACAGCTGAAGAAGCTTCTGGGATGAGAAGTGAAATGTCTTCAAAAGAAAAAACAAGAAAGCCCAGTTGCCTCCTGAAAAAAGCACCTTTGGGACAACCATGACCTGGAAGACAGAGAATCTCTACAGAATCTTGCTGAACCTGACTTGTAACATGGAGGTGGGCAATGGGAGTCAGTTGAAGGGAGGGAAAAGTAGAATTTAGGGATTTTGGCACTTGATTCTCAGCTCTGGCTTTGAAATACTGCGATACACTTGACTTTTAATAAAGCTATACCTTTCTCAACAAGTGGAGCCAAGGATCATTTCTATCTAGAGGATTAAGTTGTAGCAATGCTTTTGCTGAAAACCAGAACTGCTGTTTTTCAGCAAAGTTGCCTTGAAATGCATGTGACTGAAATGCATGTGACTGTAGGATGCTGCAAACAGTCATAAATGCAACCTGTGTGCCGAGTGCCTGAAGTGCAGTCACACAACAATGGAGGTGGTCGATCATCAGAATTTCAACTCCAGGTCATAAGAACCCACCAGGTAGCTTCATCAATACCTCACATGGTCACTAAGTGAGCAGTTGTAAGTCAAGGTTACCTGTAACAGCAGTCAGCATTTTAATTAGTATTGACAAGATCCCTTGTATAATAGTCAGGCTGAAAGAATGATCTCCTTTCCAATGTACTATTTTCTAGTTATTTTCAGGGACAGAGCTCTTATTTTCACAAAAATAAATCCTACAACGGATACATAAACTACAATCAAGCATTAACTGCAAGGGATATGCAGCCAGCACACAATTAAAGTGTACTTTTTGGGATGGCAGGAGATAGTTACATGGATTTTATTTCAGCTTTTCAGAAAAGTTCAAATAAACAGGACTTTATGAGATCAAGCAGGAACAGCCAAGACAATGTATGACTTTCCAGCTAAAGAAGCCACATAAAAGGTCATTTTAATATTGAAAAATACAGCAAGATGCATAGCTGGGCAGGACTGGAAGACTACAGAAGAAGACATGGCTATGGCTATTTGCTAATGAAAATAGAATCAGGCATAATTATATCAGCCCTTAAATGACATAATTCTGGTTGAGAAGTTGGAGGCATTGTCAAGATAAGAACGACCAACTTAATGACATTAGTCCAGATTCCTAGGTAGATATGATGCCTGGACTACAAATGCCAGAAGGAAACATCCTTTTAATATATATATATTGATGCAGAGCCTTTTTTAGATTCTCTTGGAAAAACATTATGAAATATTAATCTAAATTATCAATACATTATGCATCAATTCACATGGCTACTAGACTGTGCCTTTGGGAAGAAAGCAAAGTGTATCTCTGTTCTTATTAGATCTTATTATTCAAATCTTTCAGAATATACGGTGGGGACATTTACAAAGTAACCGTGATGAGATTCATAGGACACCTAATTTAATCCACTTGCTAATTCCTAATAAATACTTATTTGGATACTTGGAAATCAACTTCATGCTCAAACGTATTTTGCATGCAAGCTTTCTTTCTTTTTTGAAGAAAAAAAAAGGCAAGAAGGAATGGAAGAACTATCCTCATGTTGGCTATGCCCTTTGATGTATGGGTATCTCAAGATTTTCACAGTCAAGGACTGTGAAAGAATGGAAGGATTTACATTTCTTTATATTCCTGTTTACAACACAGTCCTTTCAGCAGTTCCAAGAAGGTTCCACATCCATTTGCACTATTCAGGTGGATTGTAGGACACAGATAAATCTCCAAGTGGCCTCAATGGCTCTTAGAAAGAGTACTAATGACCAGATGACTGCAAATCCTTCCATTCTCCACTGTTCAGTTAGAACTGAAAAAGCTTTTTGGGTGAGGAGTGAAACATCTTCAAAACAAAGAAAGTCCAGTTGCCTCTTGAAAAAGCACCCTTGGGACTACCAGTCAGAGAGTGATATGAGTAGCTAGTGAAGTTAGAAAAGGCAGCTTGAAAGAGAACTGTACATGTGAGGTTAGAACTGGCATCTGAGTCCACATGAACAGCAATGGTAGGGTCAAGATCATTGGCATCTTTCAAAATGACTGCATAAACTCAACTAACTCCTGGCATCTCTTCTAAAGCTAACTCGTCCCACTTTTGAGTAAGAGCATCCATACCAAAGAGGCTTTTGAGTAACTCAATCCCAGGGTATGGAAATTTCGGAATGAAAACCTCAAAATACACATTTTATACAATCTGAGGAGCCCAAGGATTTGGTTGCAAATAGTTTAACTTAAACACACACACATGCACAGATATGTGCACACATACAAAACTGGCACTTTTGGAAGCCCATCCCAATAGTTCACCATTGCCAACTTCCCCAATATGCCAGCAGAGGTTTCAAAACATCTTGGCGGAAATCCATAGCAAAGAACATCACAATCCTACTTCTTTTCGGTAACAGCAAGTTAGGCAAATGCCAGGCTCCACAAACTGCTGTGCTGGGCAATGCTTACAGATTCTTCCATGTCACAAAGTTGGCCTTAATTACTCACACCTAAAGTCAGCCAAATGCAGATTCATGGTATCCCCGTGGAGGAGAGTAAGAAGGAATGAAGAACCCCCAACTGAGCATACCCAGCACTTAAAATTCTGAATAAAATAGGAATAGACTGAGGGAAGAAATCTATCTCATTACTTTCAACCAGGGGCACCAGGAACTGAACCTGAATGTAAAGTTGGTGTTCTGCCAATGGGCCACCAAGTATTTCCCCTGAAGTAATGAAGGAAATCTGGATTACATCAGATTCATAAATTATTCCAATATTGTCATTTTTGATTTACAATAACTCAGTAGAGCTTCAGGCAGAAGGCAATGAAAGCTACCAAGCTTAAATGCTATGATTCAGTTCGAGGCGTTTGCAAACCACGTTCATCACCATTAAGGAATAATCTTTTAGCAACTTATAGGTATAAACTTATATACTACCCTATAGTGCTTTACCTGCTTGCTCTCTGTATATCGTCCCCAACAATCTGGGTCCTCATTTTATTGACCGTGGAAGGATGGAAGGCTGAGTCAATACTGAACCCATCAGGATCGAACTCCAGACTGTGGGCAATTAGCCTGCAATACTGTATTCTAACACTGTGCCATCAGGACTCCTTTTACTTATGTGGAGTATTGCAACTGCTCTTCTACAAGATTTGCACCTAATCAAGGCTCATACATGCCCTGGGCATGCACCACCTCCATTCAGTCATGAGTCTTAACAATTTTCTCCTATGCTTCTCTATGTTGCCTTCTTTCCATCCCCAACGTATAAGCAAGACCATCCTAAACTGTCCTTAGCTATGGTGTTAATCATCCAAGGGAAGACCTCAAGGTATCACAAAATCTGTTAGGCTTTCCTCCTGATCACCTTGGAGACAAATTAGGGAACTACAGTGTCAGAGAACAGAAGCAGATAAAGGATCAGAAATGCAGAGAACAGATTTCATTCCAGCACAGTTTATGCCAACTCCATGAATGGCAGAGAGCAGATCAACTCAATGGAGCAGAAAGACCCACCTTCTAGCTACCCTTTTTTGGATTCTGAGATGGAATTAAGGATTGCTCATTACGTTTCAAGCAATGCAAGCAACCAGATAAGTCTTTGTTTTGCAACTGAATCTGAACTTTTTAAGAAGATGCCTTCAAGAGTTTTTCTGCTCTTTGAGAATCACATCATAAACATACCAGTCTACTGTCTATATGACCAAAAATTAAACACACACCAATAATCATAATAAAGAAAGCACCAATAGTAATAATTCAATCCAAAACATCTGAAGCACCTCTTAAATGCCATCAGCATTGACAAAATCACCATCAGTCAACAGCAAAAGGCAGCTTCACTTGGAACAGCTTTCATTCTCTGACATTACTTTAATATTATCAAACAACATCTGTCTATCCCTAGTCCTTGGGAAGGACTCAATAGGTGGATAAAAATGGCAAACCCAGTTTGAACATCTGGCTGATTGTGTGACTAAACATAATAATAAAAATTTCAATCAGACTTACGATAAGATCCTGTCTGGTTTTGAAAGTGCTGATGTAGTAATTATAATGGGAATCGTCCATCTGTCTTAAGATGGCTGTCATGCAGGATACAAAACTACCCTAGAAACAAGATGGAGAAAAAAATTGTCAATTGTGCTTTTCATGAGCCATATGTTAAGATGGTCCTTGTGGGTTTTTAAAAAGGCAACTGGTTGGCCCTTGTAAAATCTAGGATACAGATGAGGTGGACCAGAGTTCTTTAGTCTTTTATAAGACGATCAGTCTTGAGAGGTTAGTGTTCAAAACTCACAGGAAGATACACTTGGGTGGGAGACAAAATTTTCAATTATAAAATATTAAACTAACTGTCTAGTAGCTGATCCTATATACCTATATATTCTTATTTTAAAAAGTTACAATTTTCTAACTTTTGTTTTTCCAACAAAAGGAAAAAACCAGGATTTTTCACCTGATCCCATCCAGAAATGTGATGATAGTGTCTATCCTCGCTCCTGTTGCCTCCAGACACTGAAGGCAGAAGTTGAGATAAAAGAATATCTTCCATCTCTTGTCCATGTAAAAAAAAATCCCCATGTTTAGGCCCAGGGAAAAGGCAAAAGCCTCTGTGCCATTCGATACATTGTCCATCAAGTGTCAAGAGGTGGGAGAAAGAGCATTTTCCAACGTGCGAGCTCATCTGAAGAATCTATGGCTGGACTCCTACCAGGGGTCTCCAAACAAGGGATATATACCCCCAAACTCATGGGACAATAAATCAGGCACACCAGAATCAAGGAAATTGCTCTCACAATGTGAGTAGACTGTCTTCCCATTCCAATCACAGTCCGATTTATCCTCCTCAGTAGCCGCTCCATTATCAACTGGATGTGATCTGCGGTTGGACCCTGAAGGAACCAAAGAAATGGAAAGTAAGTTAGATAGAATAGAAAAGAATTGTTTATTGGCCAAGTGTGATTGGACACACAAGGAATATGTCTTTGGTACATATGCTCTCAGTGTACATAAAGAAAAAATAAAATTAATTCATCGAGAATCATAAGATACAACCCTTAGTGATAGTCATAGGTTTCTAATAAGCAATCAAATCATACTAGGAAACAAATAGAACAATATAAATTGTAAGGATACAAGCAACACGGTTATAGTCATAAGTGGCAAAGAGATAGGAAGGATGAAAAGAAGAATAGTAATACAGTCTTAGTAAATACTTTGACAGTGTTGTGGGAATTAGTTGTTTAGCAGAGGGATGGCATGGGGGGAAAACTGTCCTTGTGTCTAGTTGTTCTGGTGTGCAGTGCCCTATAGAGTTGTTTTGAGGGTAGAAGTTGAAACAATTTATGTCCAGGATGTGAGGGTTCTGTAGATATTTTCACAGCCCTCTTAAGATGGGTTCTTATGACCGGAATTTTCACAACCTTGTCACAAGAGGTTCTGGTGAAGTTCTTGGGGTACAAGATAACCCCCAATATTATGCAATTAGACTGAAACAGGAAGGGAGAACTTGCTTTCTCTGAATGTCTCATTCTTTGCCATTCTCCACTTGTTAAACAAATCCTTCCCTATTCCGTGGTGAATCCCTTTCAGAACAAAAGTTTTCCCAGGATAGATAGCCTATAAGTCTCTTGTGGTAATATTGAGACCAAATTATTCTATGCTTAATTTTGGTTGTTTTTGTCTTTTTTATTATTCTATAGATCCCCCCCACAATTGACTAGGGAGCTACACAGTGAGAGAAGGTATGTAATTGCATGGTTATATGTAAACATATTCCAGCTGTTTGCCATCTTGTCTAACATTTCCCTTGCTGCTAGATTTTTTAACAGAGCCTTCCTGCAATTTTCAGTTCCGTATAATTTTCAGAGTTCAAAACCTGCCTCAAAACATCACATCCACACTATCTGTTACATGGGAAAGCTTTATGCTTTTTGAATTGATTTATTTGTAAGGGCTGAAATGAAAAAAGAAAGAACAGCAATGTCAGTCAAAATTGTGGATTGACGGAGACGGTTTTTAAAAACCATTTATGTCTGTGCTATCCTTCTGCTAAAACTGCAGACTAAAAACATAAAACTAACGGGAATACTCTTCCTGTCATAACCCCAGCTTTTCCTTGGGAAGGAATATGTCAATATTATGTATATTTTGATGTGAAAAATATATATTTGAAAAGACTAGGGCTGCAAACTAGAAGTCAGCAATTCATCCTGGAGAAGCACAAACTGGTTCAATTGTACTAAAATTAAACTACATATAGTAAACAAATTCATATAAGTCATCAAACGTCAAGAGCCATCCATCCATCCCATCCATCCATCTGTCCATCCATCCATTCTCCCATCCATCCATCCATCCATCCCATTCCATTCCATTCCATCCATCCAACCATCCCATCCGTCTGTCCTTCCGTCTGTCCATCTATCCATCCATTCTCCCATCCATTTCATTGCATTGCATTCCATTCCATTCCGTCCATCAACAGAACTGCAACAGTTCGTTTTCATTTCCAAAGCAGTTGCTCTACAAAGTTATAGACAATGTTACTCTCGAGGAAGAAAAACAACAGGTACTTACCACCTCTTTCCGATCAAGTACCTCAAGAATATTGCTAAGCAGCTGTGAGCAGGCTTCATGGTCAGGTTTGTGAGAATTATCATCCAGTTGTCCACTGAGCTGGTCTACCAGCAGGGGGAGAAGAATGTCACGGCATTCTGGGATACAGAAAGAAGAAGCAAAATGGGAACAAGTCGACAGGGCTGACTGTGCTTGAAGTGACTTGGGTACTGATTTCCACTTTTATATAAAAAAAACAACAACTCCAAAAACAGAATCAACATTTTGCCCATAATTCAGGAATAGAGGAAAAATGTAGATCTCCCAAAGGTACTGAGTTATAATTTTGAACATCCTTATGATATGAAAAACTATATCTACTCCTTCACTTACACCACTTAGAAGGCAGGGTAAGCAGACAAAAGAAATAGTGCAATCCTTCAACTGTCAGCCCACAGCTCCACAGACTCCAGCTGCCTGCACTGACCCATCGTCGAAGATGCCGTTATGCCCCACTGAGTTTGTAGAACAAGGGTGTCAAACTCAAGGCTAGATCCGGCCCACGGGATGCTTAGATCTGGTCTGCAGGGCCACTTGGAAACAGTGAAGAACTGGCCCAGGAGGGCCATGAGCCCTCCCAAGCTCCATATGCATCCCTCCTGAGCTCAGTTTTCGCTGGCAGAGCGCTGCAGCCATTGCAGCCGAAAACAGAGCCCGGGAGGGGTATCCCCAACATGAGTGATGTTGAGCTGGAAACACCCACTCTGGCCCCCGAGGTCAAACACAACCCTGATGCGGCCCTCAATGAAATAGAGTTTGACACCCCTGTTGTAGAGCAATTGGCATTTCGAGAGTTCAGTACATCATTGGAACAGTGAAAATGAGAAAGAGAGAGAAAGAGAAAAAGAGAACAAGACCTAACTCACCAGACTGACGAAAGAGGTCACTGTCCACAATCTTGGTCATACAATTGAGCTTCTGACGGACAAGCTGATTATCAGGGATGCTTTGAATAAATTTGCTAAAAAGGACACTGAATGGGGGTAGAAAGGGAATGGGGATGGAAATATTCCATTAATATTCTGGACACTGGTTTAGTTAAATTATAGAAGGCAGACACATTTGTAAAACGTGTCACATTTGTAAAATCACTTTGCAGGGTAATGTAATGGAATAACGTGCATCGTGGTATTGTCACACAAATGGTGGAATTGTGATGTCATGATATCTGATGTAAATACATTGTTGTTGTTCAGTTGCCAAGTCAAGCCTGACTCTTGGTAACCCCATGGACCACACCATGTTAGACTTCCCTGTCTCCACGGTCACCCAGAGTTTGCCCAAATTCACATTCATTGTGTTGATGACACTATCTAATCTTCTCATCCTCAGCCATCCCCTTCTCCTTTTGCCTTCAATCTTTCTCAACATCACAGTCTTTTCCAATGAATCATCTCTTCTGATTTGGTGGCCAAAGTATGTAAGTTGTAATCCTTTGCACCATGATGTCATGATGCACTTGTCACTTGTTTCTCTTTGTCCCCTCTCCCCATGGATGCCCTTGTTCATAGGGATTCCTGACTCAATTTTATCTTCCCATTTCCAAAACTTTGTGCCATTCCCCTCCAATAAGAAAAGAAAAATACAGTACGACATAACTGTTTTCTTGAGCTGTTTGCAGCAACTCATTTAATTTGATATCTACTTGTCATAGATAAAAGGGTGGGAAATATAGTACCTGAGTTCCACTGGATCAAAGACTAGCTTGACATCATTAATAATGCTTGGCAAATACTTCAAGGCAGCACCCTGGAACAGGCAAAAAGAAGGCAAATTAAGGTTGAGGTCTCCATTCTAAAGAAATGATTCTCAAATAAAGGATTCTTTAGATGTGTGAACTTTTCTGCCACACAGACCCTGATGAGAATTCTATGAACTCAAAAGGTTCCTACTTTTTGTAAAACCTGGACCTGGCTTTCTCAGCCCTGAAATACTTAAGAACCTCAACCCTCAGAACTTCTAGGAGTATGGTCCTATCGACTGAGAATTCTGAGATTTGTATAAGACCAACATACTGGAGATATCCATGGGTGGAGAAGGCTCTAAGAATGAATTAGATCAAGGGTAGGAATTCAGGCTACTGGTCTTGTAAACTTTGGGTCTGCTTCTAAAAACAAATTCTATAGCAATGCTTCCTTAGTGTTCCTCTGGAGATCCCTTCAGAGTGTCCCATCTGGAACAACTGACTATGTTGTTAAGAGGCTACAGAGACCCATATGTCTTAATTGCAGTGGAATGGCTGTTCTAAGTAGATCCAAGCAAAACAATACAGGGAGACCTGGGCTCTTTTTTCCCCTTGCATCCTAACCTGCTGCCTGAAGCAACTCCCCTTTTCCTTCACCCCAAGAGCAGAACTGTCCCTATCACAACTATCACAATAAATTCAGACAAGGGGTTTGAACCCACCTTGATTTTGACTGCTTCTTCGAGCGGTCTATCCATGAGGACATTAAAGGAGAGGAATAGCTTGCGAATGGCATTGTTAAACTCATCCCCATCTTCACTTTTGCCATAAAATCTGCAAAAAAAGGGGGGGGCTAAGAAAGTATGCAGAGCATGACTTTTGAAAATCCTTTTGACCCCTTCACCAGCAGAGGTTAAATGTTTCTCAGTATAAGTGACGCTGGAAGAATAGGAAAGGTTGCATAAGCTGAACTCTGGGTCACATTAGAGAATGGGATTTAGAATACAGCAGTTACTGACATCCAAACTGCAGTTCAACTGCCTTCTCCATAGGGATGCTCTCAGGGAATTGGGGATGCATGAGTGGGTGTCCCCCTCCTTTATAGATTTCAAGTTAATCTGGTCTAATTTTGATCTTGATTCTTCTTTTACTGGCTTCTCTCCATACCTGATTTGGCCCCATTCTAATCATGTTTTGGGGAAATTATGCTGATACAAAGACAGTGTATCAAATCCATTTATATAATTTATAAATGTGCCAACTCCTAGGTTGGCACATTTAAAGAGTAAGAATATCTACTTGCAGGTCCCAGCTATTTATTTCTGCACTGCTGATTTATTTTAGTTGCCAGAGTCGTGAAACTGAAAGTGATGGAAGGCATGAAAATAATCCTTAAAGTATCTCCTCAGTCTCTGCAGCTGTAATGATTCAGTGACTATATATTAAATAATACCCTTCCCTTTCAATGATGGCCAATGTCACTTGGCTCAAGCAGCCATTTGTCATGCAAAGTAATGATAGGACTGGTCCTCAACCACCTCAATTCATGCTGAACCATTCCGTGTTTTCTATATCTCCCAATTGTTGACCGTAATCATGCACTGTTAAGCCTACTTTTAGACCCCAAAGCAATAGCAGTAATAATAAAAATTGTTAAATTGAGTGGTAAAATCAAATTTGGCATAAAATTTGCATCCTTCATCGATCCAGCATGCATTTCTCCATTTGAATAATATAGCCAGAGCATCCAAATTAATGGGGAGAGGGTATCACAATGGCCCACAATAGCAGTTAAATCTCTGGGCTTGTTGACCAGAAGGTTGTCCGTTCGTGATCCAAGCACCCCGGGACAGGGTGAGCTCCTGTTCTTGCCCTAGCTCTGCCCATCTAGCAGTTTGAAAGCATGCAAATGCAAGTAGATAAATAGGTAGCACTTTGGTAAAAAGGTAACAGCATTCTGTGTGCCACAGAGGGCCGGATCCGCATTGTGGTTCTCTTCTACAGGCCAAGAGTGTGGATGGGGATTGGACACGGGACGGACACTTTGCCAGCCAAAACAGGGTGTGAGGGCCACATGTGGGACCCTCACACCCCATTTTTGGCCTGGATGGCCTCCTGCAGCATTTTGCTAGCCAAAACAGAGTACAGAGGGCCTGCTCGCACCCAATTTTGGCTGGCAGAGTGCTGCAGGAGGCCGTCCAGGCCAAAACTGGAGCACGAGAGGATGCATGCGGTCCCTGTGCCCCGTTTTGGCTACCAGAGCCGCCTTGGACCAGTCCTTTGCAATTTCAGGCCGACCCCATGGGCCAGATTTAAGCCTTGAGTTTGACACCCTTATCCTAAAGTCATACACAACCTGGATAGAGGAACCCTTGATCTTCTTTTACCTTTTTATCCAAATTAATAATGGTTGCCTCGTAGCTGAAAGGAAACATTTGAATGGAATCTGTTGGGTTGTTCTGGTTTTCTCACTTACCCTAAGTAAAGAACTCTCGACTGTACTATGAACCTGAAGAGGTACTTCAAAGCTTTCAGAGCAGCAAAAAGTAAATCAGTCTTAGTAGAATCATCTGCATTTCCAACATAGAAATTCAGAACCTTGGTGAGTTTTCTAATGAGAAAGAGAGAAAGACAAAGAGAAATTATAAATGCAGTATCAGAACTTGGCTACTTTTTCCTTATCTCCTTGGTACTACCCTGGATCCATATTATTTAAAAGGCTAGATAGATTACAGGTGAATAATAGCAACATTCTCATTGGGCAGGCAAGTCACCATGTGGAACTTAAAACTAGAACATCAACAAATATTTATTTGGCAGAGGGAGAATCAAGCTTTATTGGGAGTGGCTAAGAAATCATTCACTGGGTGCAGGTCTTCAAAAAGGCATGAAGGAAGGGTGTTGCAAAGCAATCCTTGCATTTACACCACCTCTTTACTTTTCACGATTATTCTCTTACCTTTCCATCCCAAAGGGCATTCAAAGTGGAGGGTACAAGGATCAGAGGAATAAATTTGAATAAATATTGTTTGTTCACCATAAGTAAGGTTACTTTGCATTCAGTGTAAATGCATTTGTAAAAGATCCTTCGCCTATAAGAACATTATAACTTCTTTATCAAGAGCCTGGAAGAATGCTAAGCACTAAATGACTCTTGCTGGGGTACAAAGTATAGCCATTCATGAAACACTATACTTACACATAGGCCAAGGTGGCGCTAAAGTGTTTATAAATGTAGGTTTCCAGTACAGGATTAAAATGCTGAAACTTGATATCTCCAATCAGGGAAATAATAAATACCTAATTACAAAAAGAAAAAAATAGTATTCATAAATGATTTAACCCAGCAAAAAAAGGTATGCTATATTTGATTTTGATTTCATTTCTCTCAGTGCCAAGAATGAAGGGTTTTATCCTTTCTGAACCGCCTGAAGCAGCTGGATTCAGGATTATTTAGGAGTTCCTACAATTCTGTATTGGTGCCTTGAGCAATAGTAACACTGAGAAATCCAGTGTGCAAAGAGTAAGCTGCCTTAACTTGTTGCGATATGCATTTTGAGGCATAGTTCTCATGCCTAAATGTTTGGGGAATAAATGTTTGTGTGGTTGCACAATACCAAGTGTAAGCATTATAGAAGTGGTGAACCATCCCCCTTTCCCAATAATACTCTTGACAGCTTAATCTACCCATTTTTCTTCATCATTATCATCATCCTCATCATCATCACCACCATCTAGATTTTACAGCCCACCCTTTTTCCAGGGGCCCCAGGCAGCTTATATGGGAATTCTACTTATTTTATTCTCACAGTCCTCTGAAATGGGGTGGACTGAAAGAGAAAACATGTCCTATTGGATCATAATTATCAGTTTGTTTTCACAGAGGAGAATGGAACTGATTGGCCCTATACTGTAGTTCAAGAAAGTATAAGTTCCTAATTTGTTAGTGACGTCCTTTATAAATCCATCCTCAAATTACTGATAGGTTATTCAAATATCCACAATACTAAAGTCTCTTAATTATTCATCTGAGGATGCAGAAAAATTTGGAGACTGGATCAAATCTATCTTTCTCACATAGATCTCAACCATATTATCTAGGAAATTCTGGGAGTTGAAGTCCACACATCTTAAAGTTGAGAATGAGAAACAAAGATGGGCAGTGTAGTGAAGTGGCTGGAAATTGGATTTGAGCAAATGTGCTCTAGATTCAAATCCCATTCATTCTCACTGAGTAACTTTGGCCTAATCACTCTTCCTATCAGTTCAATCTCAGATTGAATGGCAAGGTTGTTTTAATGGCCTAAAATTAGGGAAAGTTTGATGGATAGTGCCCTTGAGTGTCTATCAATGAAAGGCATCAAAGAATCGACACTATGCTACTACTGGTTAATAAAGACATGACGAGGGGCATCCAGATAAGACAGAAAACTTACCAATGCATCAAATACAAGAAAATCATAGGATTCATTGTCAGACATCTCCATCATTATACTGAAAAGTGCATCAAGTGTATCTTGTAGAAACTAGAAAAAGGAATAAGAAGGGAGTTGAAAATAAAGAAAAAATTCAAGTTACCTGCTGGACATCTTGCCTTATCTCTTCAATCTTTTTCCTAATCAATTTTATTAATTTGAGCTCAAGGATTATTGTTCCTTTTTTCCAGTCACGATTGATACTAGAGAAATATCACATCAATACTGAAAAAGTGGTGTTTTGATATGAGTAACATAGATAAATTTGTGGGATGAAAATAGGCTTGGCCAAGAAAAATACTACATTTTTCCTCCAAAATAAGAGAGTACATACTTTATTTCATCTTGTTTTCCCAAAATATTTTAAATGGGACTCTGGTCCTTAAAAGACTTGCCCATCCCAAAGGTTTGCTGCCATGTGGCCCCTTTGTACCTTAACAATTTCTCCTCCTTCCACGTCCATCAGCTTCTTCAGGTTGTGTCCTATATTCTGAGAGTTTGAACGCCAATTCAACAATCCTAGCAAGTCAACTGGCAAAGGCAAAGTAGCAAAAGTCAGACCACAATAAGGAACAGGTATCTGAGGTCCAGCAATGGTCTTATTTAAGAAGTACCCACAAGAGACTTGTTTTCTGGTATTGAACAACATTTTTGGAAAAGAGATACGTAGTTTGTTGCTGGAAACCAGAATTCATTTTTCTGAAAATCGCCACTTTAGATTGCTAAATGTCTATGGAGATTCTCAGACATCCAGGCCATGGTTGTCCCAAAGGTGCTTTTTCAAGAAGCAACTGGACTTTCTGGTTTTCTTTGAAGACGTTTCGTTTCTCATCTAAGAAGCTTCTTCAGCTCTTCAGGGTTCAAGCTTCAGAGGTGAAGAAGCTTCTTGGATGAGAAAGCATCTTTGGGATATGACTTTGGATTGTTTTAGAACAGGGGTCTCCAACCTTGGCAACTTTAAGAGTTGTGGACTTCAACTCCCAGAGTTCCTCAGCCAGTCCACAACTCTTAAAGTTGCCAAGGTTGGAGACCCCTGTTTTAGAACAAGCAAGTTTCTAGGCTTGGGGGACAGAGAAGATAGGCATGAGGTAATCAGGGAAGATTAAGTCAAGTCTCAGAAGACAAAAAGTGACGTAGACTTTCTGTTTATACCCAGAAGGATAGACATGGCTGAATATTCTACTAACTGCATAGGATTTCTCCCTCAGTCTGAATAAGAAATATGGCATTCATAAATGGTTTAACCCATCAAAACAGATATGCTATATTTAATTTCAGAAAGAAGTAAAAAGTGCCCAAAGTGAGTCTCCTTGGAACATCATTTACTTTATAACATGTAGTAAAATCAAAATTTGGGAAACCCTGTCCAAGGCTTTAATGCATATAGCCCCCCATCTTGATGGTGATATACACAATTTATGGGGGAAAAAAAATGGGATGGAACTTTTTCCCTTTGTGTCCATAATTCAAACAGTGATTATTCAATAACCCCAAAGCATATAATATTTCAGAATAACAAAAAGTAGATGTTTGCACAGCACAACACTAAAAATGAAATTAGCTGCCACAAGGTGTAGCGGCGGTCACCGCTTCGAAAAACGTATGGCCAGAATTACAGAAAATACAGAGAGCAATGGCTACACCCAATTTTGTTATAGTGGTTTCATAGGAGAGTTCAAGAAGTCTAATCACAACTTGCCTACCATTTTTCCAATTTGCCCACAGTGGAACCTACCATTCTGTGTCAGTTTTGTCGAGCAAATGAGTGTTGCAATCTGAAAGCTGTCCTTGGTGCTATCTTTATTCAGAGTAAAATTGGCTGTGTGTTGCTTGGATACAACTCCATCTCTGTCTTCCACCTCCATCTTGGTGCTGGGAAGTGTCAAGTAAAACTTAGCATCTTCCATTTTTTTGTTCTCACCCTGACAACAGGAAACAAGGGACACCAAAAACAGCATGAATTATTAACGGTATTGAGTATTAACCATTAATAGTCCAGGATCAATGGCAAGGGTCGTGGTGGCACAGTGGTTAGAATGCAGTATTTCAGACTAACTCTCACTGTTCACTTTCAGGGGTTCGATCCTAACCAGCTCAAGGTTGACTTAGCTTTCCATCTTCCGAGGTGGGTAAAATGAGGAGCCAGATTTATAAACTGGGTTGACAGAATCAAAGACGAGGAGGTGATAAGCCACCTGGGAAAGCCAAGGGAAATCATCAAAACAATAAAAAAGCGAAAGTTAGAATATTTTGGACATGGGATGCGACACCCTGAAAAATACGGCATCCTTCACTTAATCCTCTAGGGAAAGATTGAAGGCAAACGAGGTCCAGACAGAAGAAGAACATTATGGTTTCAACACCAAAGGGACTGGTTTGGACAAAACTCAACAGCACTTTTTGGTGCGGCTGTTGATAAAAATAGGATTGCCAACATGATCACCAACGTGCGATGATGGATACGGCACAAGAAGAAGAATAGGCTGACTGTATAAACTGCTGTAAATAACTATGAAACGGTATATAAATCTAAGTGTTATTGCTATTGCTATTTTTCGAAGGTAGGAGAGTGTAAAAAGGGGTGTCATGGTTTCTTTTACATATACCCAAGTCAGTGAACTCCGAAACTCAAGGGAAGCAACACAATCGTACAGGTCCTTATGCAACTGACACACAAGCATTCAAGGCTAGTACAACACTGATCACTACTCCACTTTTTCCCAGTCCTACTCCACCTACTGCTCCTCTGACTTCTACTTCTTATGAGTCCTGTTGCTGGAGAACAAAATCTCTTTCTATTTGCTTTTAGGCAGGTTCAGACTGTTTTATGAAACCACACACCTCTTTCCCACCCACCCCAAACACTAACACCATCACTCCAACACTGTCACCCCCAGCTGCCTCTCTGCTCAACTTTTATAGCCATAGAAAAGTTGAGCATTGCTGGGCTAGCCAAGAAGGGATCTTAAATAGACAGGGTACAAGCAGTCTAGGGGTTGGCTATTTTGTAGGCAGCCTGTCTCTCACACAGAGATATGAATGGATTAAAGAATCAAGATCTTCTAGGATAAGTAAACAAGTAAATAAATAAATAAAACGAATAGAACCACACCTTGTAGACTACTAAATTATGCCTGCCATCCTGCAGAGTGGTGCCATCTACGTTCATCAGCTTCAGAAAGGCCATCCCAAAAGCCCGTTCGGATTTATCTCTTGCTGCAGAGAAACAAACATCAGTAGAAATCTCTTGCTAGTGCTTTTTTTCTTTTTCCACTGCATGATGCACCCAGCAATTTTATGGCAGATATTTTCTCCTGCACAAAAGGCATTAGGGCAGTGGTGATGATTCTATCTTCATTGACATGAAGCTACAAAACCGTATTGTAATCTGCTTCTATTTAGGTAATTTCTAAAATGCTTTTTCACTGTCCCTTTGCAAAATTCATCATAAATATTTATGCATCTGTAGTTATTTAATTTAGGGGCAGCGCAGTGGCTCAGTGGTTAAGATGCTGGGTTGTCGGCTGGAAAGTCGGGAGCCCAGGTTCGAGACCTGGGTGCCATATGAGAGTGTGAGCTCCCGTCCTTGCCCCAGCCTCTGCCAATCTAACAGTTTGAAAGCATGCAAATGAGAGTAGATAAATAGGTACCGTACCATTTTGGTGAGAAGCTTACAGTGCTCTGTGTTGTCATGTCGGACACTTGACAGTAGAAATGTCTTCGGACAGTGACGGCTCAATGGCCTTGAAATGGAGATGAACACTGCCCCCTAAAGTCAGCAATGACTAGCAGAGTAAAATCTGCAGGGATTCCTTTCCCTTTTATTTATTTATTTTAGATTTTTCCTTTTGTGCAGAGTGGCAGCTGTGGCTAGTGGACATCCTCATCTCAATTGATTATTGCTTTTTCTGATGTAATGTTTACTCATGTGAACCTCTAAATATTTCTCCCTTGTGTGGATAATACTATTTTGGTTGCACCAAGGAAAGGCCTTTGTAAGTTAAATGCCAAATTAGAAGGGTTGATGCTGTAAGGCATTATGTCTGTCTATTCAAAGAGAGTTTTGATAAAAAAAAAAATAGGGTGAGCATCTTCGGAACTCTTAGCTGATTTGAGGGATTTCAAAGAGAACAGCCAGATGCAATTTCACACCATAAGTATTTGGAAATTGTAATTTTCTTCTTTTAATCAAAATTGAGACACATGATTTGATTTATTTTTTAAAGATGTGCTGACATCATCTCAGGATTTAACAAGGTTGTTGGTTGCTTTTGTTAAATAAAGAATTTCTTTGTCCCAGAGGTGCTTCTCCAAAAGGCAACTGGACTTTCTTGTTTTTTTCCCCCTTGAAAACATTTTGCTTCTCAGCCTAGAAGCTTCTTCAGTTCTCAGAATTAAAGAAGCTTCTTGGAGGAGAAGTGAAACATTTTCAAGGAAAAAAATTGAGAAAGTCCAGTTGCCTTTTGGGAAAACAACTTTGAGACAACCATGACCTCGATGACTGAGATTCTCCACAGACATTTGCAAACAAATGGTTCAGAAAAGTACAATTTGTGGTGGAAAGGTAAAGAATAATCCAAAGCTCGCAATCTTTGCTTTCCCTCCAAACCCTTTTGTGCTTCTAAATCAAACAAATATTGTCATTCTTTCTTTCATGCTTACATTCCTGTGATGAACGGTGACGGAATGTAAATCTTAAATGGTAGCGGCCCACCTCTTTTATTTCTATGGAGACCTGTATGTGATAAGAAAATAAGTAATAATTTTATAGAAATGATGAACAGTAACAAGCATTGCAAATAACAAAGTGTATAGAATTCAGATGACTCTCAGTTTCACAGTTTTTCCACCCCTGTTTATTTGGTAGCATTTCCTCATCATTTTATAAATCCATATGCATTTTTGTTTAACATGCATGTAATTCTCAACTTACAACTATTTATTTAGCGATGGTTCAAAGTTACAACAACAATGAAAAAGTGACTTATGACCAGTTCTTGTGCTTACAACCGTTGCAGCATCCCCATAGTCAGGGATCAAAATTTGATCACTGTTTGGAAACTGGTATGTATTTACGATGGTTGCAGTGTCCTGGGGTTATGTGATTATCATTTGTGACCTTACTAGCTGGCTTCCAACAAACACAGTTGTTTGAGAAATTCAGATTTGTTTGATGGCTATGATTGATTTAAGAACTGAGGTGATTAGCTTAACAAACATGGAAAAAAGAGCCATGTTGGCGCAGTGGTTAGAATGCAGTATTGCAGGCTCACTCACTGCTCACTGCCAGCAGTTCGATCCTAATTGGCTCAAGGTTGACTTAGCCTTCTATCCTTTTGAGGTAGGTAAAATGAGGACCCAAATTGTTGGAGGCAATAGGCTGACTCTGTAAACCGCTTAGAGAAGGCTGTAAAGCACTCTGAAACAGTATATAAATCTAAGTGCTATTGCTAAAAAAAAGGTGTAAAATTGGCATAACTCATGTTACAATTGCCTTGCTTACAAACAGAAATTCTGATCTCAGTTGTGGTCACAACTCAAGGACTACCTGTAGATGAGTGTGTACATCTGCCTGATGTATATATTTTTATTAGTTTCCCTTAGTATGTATTTCCTGTATAATAAACCTGACACACTTTTCCCTTAAATATGAATGTTTTTTATGCAGTATTCAAGGTTTGTATGAATGAAGGATAAATGTTTCTACGCCAACCAGAAAAACCAAATCTGTTAGATCCTTAGGTTAAAAAAAAAGTCTCACTCCCCTAACCCCCCAGCCTAGGTTTTCAGCTATGGAATTTCAATTAACTCCTCCATTAAAATACTTGCCTAATTATACTTGGAACTTTTAAAACTGACTGTTGCACATTTTAAATTGCCTGCTAAAAACTCGACAAGATTTGTGGGAGATTGTTCTCTAGATATTAGTGATTTACACCAATCTGAAGCCATTCTGTTTAAATGCAGGATGTGATTTCCAACTTTAAAAAAAGATAGCCAAATTGACTTGACCATAACCATTTCTTAAGTCATAGTCTTTTTAACATCAGGAATTCAGGACATACTTTTTCCCCCATTACAAAACTTATGGGATATAAACAGAAGACCAACTTAAAGAAAATTAATTTTACCTCAGTAGAAAAAAAACCCAGTCATTTTTTTAAATCTTAGTGACCTATATAAAGGATATTTTAAAAGAGGTCATACATTTAGGTGGGCACAAATTCACTACAGGCTGATTTGTTATAAATTTCTTGGCAGAGTATTTTATTATACAGAAGTTTGAATCTGGATTTTTCTTGAATTTAATTGTTTCTATTCAAGGTTATTACCAAAAGTTTGGTAGGTTTCTCTACATGGTATACTGAAAATAAAGTATATGATCTCCTGCCATGGGCAGGAGACAGACTAGACTAGGGTCTCCAACCTTGTCAACTTTAAGACTTGTGGACTTCAACTTCAGCTTTGCTGGTTGAAAAATTCTGGGAGTTGAAGTCCACAAGTCTTAAAGTTGACAAGGTTGGAGACCCCTGAAGACCTCCAAGATTCCTTCCAACCCTATTATTCTATGTTCTGTTTATGACTTTTCTCTAGGCTATTACAAGTGAAATTCCATATTTTATAAGATATCTGATGTCATTCCCTCTTCAAGGATACATCCATTTCAGTTTTCATGCTTTTCCTACTCTAATAATAAACTAACATTCCAACGTCTACTGAACATGTTTGCAACTGCTTCACTCTCTTTAATTTTGTTGTACTTTTCCAAATATTTGAACTCCTCCAAGCTCTTCTTACATCTAAATGTTGTTTGTTTGGCTGCACAAAAATCCCATGTTAAGATAAATGAGATTGCTAACTTGTGTATGAGATATGCAACTCGTGTCTAATAAGAATGATGTGTCCTAACCAAGTCAATTTCCCATTAGATAATCTCACCTTTACAGTTTCATACCAGCAAGGTTGCTTAACTTGGTAGTAGACAACTGATTTGTATTCTGAAATACCTTCATAACCAGCACCCGGATGGATAGCTTTCTTTGGAGCACATTGGAAACAAAAAAACAAAAGGAACAAGTGACAGAAAATGAGACTTAATCAGTGACAGGAGAGAAAAACTTTCAGTTATAAAAGAAAGTTTTCACATAACTTCCAAAGAGGGGCCAAAATATTCCACAAATTGTAGAAGTGCTTTCAAATTATGTAATGCCTAGGGTCCTTGGTACTCTCTGAGCTTGCTGTTTTTCTTAATGTATGTTACCATTCAACTGTTTTACTAGTGCTTTTTATTTTGAATGCAGATATAAATGGAGAAAAAAAAAACCCAGAAGCTGTTAAGGTAAAGAACTCAAATCCAGACACCTGGTGGGGGATCCAGACATCCATGAGTGGGGGAAAAGAGAGTTAAAGCATGCATTCTGTGAGTGAAAGTATTTTATTAGATTATCTAGCTTTTGATTAAAGCATCTACTTGCAGTAGTTCCTGCACAATATTTCTTTCTTTTCTTTTTTATCCAATTTACTCTGGGCAGCATACAATAAAACTAACAATGAAAACATTCTACAAGACGCAGATCAATAGAAATAACACCAGGCCACAAAGAGAATGCATCAGAATATTATACATGATGCAGCCAGTGCATGGAGCGTCTATTACCAGATGATCCCAGGCCTGCTAAATTATCCACATTCTAAGGATTTTGTAGTTGGTCCAAAGGATTGGTAAGAAGATCCAAAAATATTCCCAACTTTGGGGGAGAGATACTGAACATCTATGCATTTCTTTGGTTTATCTCCAATTTACTATTCTGGAAATCCCTTCTTACCTCTAAAATGTTTCCATCTTCATCATGAACAGACATGGTAACCTCAACATTCTTAGGAGTCTTCTTTTTCCCTTTGTCAAACTCTCCATGCATCAGTGTGACGTAGATATCATTCCGAACTTCACCTGCAAATTAAAATAAAGAATTATAAGAACACTATTTTTTTGTCTAACTTGGAAATTGGAATACGATCTTACTCTTTTCTGCAGGAATTGCCCACCATTTGCAGGACATCTGGACTCAACTATTTATTTTTTTTAAAAGATGTAATCTCATTCTTGTTTTCTATTGAATTACTCACCAGGCAATATAATCTCTGGGAATCCCATTTTGCGGGCAACAGCTGTTGATCTGTCAATGAGATGAGAAAAATCCTTCTGAACCTGAGCTAAATCACCAGGCAGCAGTTTCAGAGAAACCCAGAGGCCTAAAAGGGAACGGAGAGCAAAAAATATAACAAAAAGCAGCATTAATGCTATTGGAAAAAAGTAGCAGCCCATAAGGAAAGAGAATTGTGACTTCCTAAAATCGAAAGGGTTTTTTTGTTTTGTTTACGAGGTTTTTTTTTTCTTTTTTCACTTTTTTTTGGGGGGTGTTAATAAGCATTGGAGCTGTTTTTATAAAAATTAGTGTTGTATTTAAGACATTTCCAGCTCAAGTGTGCATCTTATTTGTAAATGTTTTAGGAGGGACATGGTAATTTTCACAGGGCATGATTTGAACTTCTCATCAACAAATTCAGACTGTTGAAAAGGGTTCCAATGGGATCTGTACTTAATGATTGTTCTTAAAATTTTTAAAGTACAAAGGTGAAAATGAGTGTGCAAATCCATGCACAGAAGAGAGCCAATAGGAGAAACTCCAACTTGGTAGATGTTGAACTTAACTGGATGGCAACATACCTAACCAGGTAGATTCCTGTTGGGTATATGGATACACCAACCAGGTTTGGGTTGAATAAATATGTAAACCTAGGATTAAGTGTTTTGTAGCTTTAAGCACAAGAAACTGCAATGTCATTGTGGGTGCGGTTGCAGGCAGTAATATAGGTAGGAAGGGAAACGTAATAGACCCGGCTTCTGGATGCACCTGGTTCTGTTCCTGGTCTGTTGCCTGCTGGAACGTCTATCTGCTTACTTTGGAGGCTACTGTGCCAGATACCATTTCAACTGAACACAAGGACTGTTTGCTTGGTGAGCTGAGGATTCAGCGTTGTCTTTGAGATAAAGGTATCGGGAGGAGAAGATTTACAAGCAGATAAGGACATTGTATTTACTGTTAATGGACTTGATAACTGGATGGATATACTGGATAATGATATATGGACTGAATGACACTTCTTTAATCTCTGTGTGAATTAAATACCTATTTAAAACCACAAACAGTGTTTTTGTCTCAAGTGTGCGTATACTCTTGGGTCCAGCCTCACTCTCATTTGGCTGCCTGGCTTGACTGCTGCTGTGCACTCTGCTCGGGGGTTTGTCCCCAAACACTAACATTGGTTATGGGCCCAGCAGTGTGCACAGTCTAGCTAACCAGGATATACCAGTGAGAGTTTGGTCAAGAGTTACACATTGCTGTAAAGACAAACTGTTTGTTGAATAGTTATTTTTCTGCAGAGCAATGGCACAAGTAAATTTGCCAAGTCTGTCCATGATATCCAGGTTAGATGGAACAAACTATGTTTCATGGTCAATGAAGTGTAGTTTACTTCTATGAAGAGAAGGTTTGTGGGGCATAGTAACAAACCCACCAGATGTATCCAACTTGGATCCTATTGTTGATGAGGATGCCAAAAAGATACAGGACTATAAGCAAAAGAATGAACAAGCTTTGTGCATCATAGGACTGACTCTCTCAGACCAGCAACTGATACATATTCGTGGAGAGGATAGTGCTGCCAACTGCTGGGAGAAACTTAAGAAGGTTTATGTTCGAGACAGTGTAGGAGCTCATATTAATCTTACACGGAAGCTGTTTAGAACACATCTTGAGAAAAATGGAGACATGTTAACTCATTTAAACTGTATGAAAAGCATTTTTCAAGAATTACAAGAAAAAGAGCTTATATTTAATGAGTTGCAACAAGTATACATCATACTGTCTTCTCTGGATCGAAGCTATGATGATTTTGTGACTGCTTTAGAGGTATTGCCTAAAGACAGTTTATCAGTAACTGAGATAACCGGCAGGCTATTAGAGGAAGCCAGGAGAAGGAGTGAACGTGACCAGCTGAGAGCAGATAAGCCTAATGAAGAGAAATTATCTTCAAGGCTGGAAAGAAACCAGCTGTGTAAAGTAAAGCACCCAGAAGAAGAGAAGTTATCTTCAACGGCATACACAATTAAAAAGTGTTTTAATTGTGGAGGCAGAGGACATTTGGCAAGATTCTGCAGAAAAGGAAAACGCCAGAATGTAAAGAAGCCAAAGAAATTCTTTGAACTGGCCACGTTTAGCAACTGTGATATGAAGAATGATATATGGGTGGTGGACAGTGGAGCATCCCACTGCATCACGAGAGATAAGACAAAGTTTATAAAAATGTCTACAAGCTCTCAGCATATATCACTCGCTAACGGTTGGCATCTCAAGGCCAAGGGTGAAGGTATTGCATATTGTCCATGTTTAAACCAGAATATAAACATGTTGTATGTACCACAGTTAAAGTTGAACTTACTTTCTGTAAGAGAATTAGATAAACTAGGATATGTGGTTACATTTAAGAATAATAAGTGCATACTGGAAAGAGATAACAAAAAAGTAACTGCAGCTTTAAATGGAGCATTATATGTCTTACATGATAGTAAGAAAGGGGAGGCACAGACTGTATTTAATAATACCAAGCCTCATGATGAATGTATCCATTTATTGCATAGGCGTTTGGGGCATGTAAATTTTAAAATGCTAAAACGTACAGTAGAGTTATCTGAAGGAATAAGGTTAAAACCCTGTGATAAGTATTTGCATTGTAATGTCTGTTGTGAAGATAAGAGTAAAATATTGCCTGCAAATAGGCTAAACGCTTTTAAAACTAAAGAACCTTTAGAAGTAGTATTTGCAGACATTATAGGTCCAAAGAAACCCAGTATGGGGGGTGCTCGATATATACTGAGCATTATGGATCATTACTCTAGATATGGGTTTTGCTACCTAATGAAAAGCAAAACTGAAACATATCAACATTTCTTCAAATGGTTAAAGTTTGCTGAAAGAAAAACCAAACGGCAACTGATAACCTTGGTGACAGATAATGGTACGGAATTTGTTAATAGCAAATTCCAGCATAGATTAAAGGCAGCTGGAATAGCTCATAAGACATCTGCACCATACAGACCACAACACAATGCATTTATTGAAAGGCGAGGCCAAACATTGCAGGCAATGACCCATACTATGATAACTGATTCTGGGTTACCTGATTCTTTGTGGGGGGAGGCCACAATGTGTGCTAATCATTTATTAAACAATGTTGTTAACTCAACCACTGGTGAAATACCATTCACCAAGTGGCATGGCAGGAAGCCTGATCTGAGTTACCTGCACACATTTGGTGCACCAGCATGGGTGCATATCCCTACACAACTCAGGCGTAAAGGGCAACACAGAGCTAAACAATTTTTCTTTGTTGGTTACCAAGCTAACCATAGGGCATATAGATTTTGGGAGAAAGGCACATCTAAAGTGTTATGTAGTGCCAATGCCCAATTTCTAGAGCACGTAGGATGGGATAAGTTAGAACAGGATAACAATAAAGAAGTAGTTATTGAATCCTACAGAAATCCCATCAAGTATCCCTGTAACTTTAAAAATAAAATAAAGACAGAAGTACAGGAAGAGATTGTGCCCATAGAAGAAGAAATAGAAGAAATAGCTGAGCAAGATGAGGAAAAGGACCAGGTAGTAACTCAAAACAGTCCTCATACAAGCCCTGTAATTCCCAGAAGGACTACACATATATCTAGACCGCCTGATAGATACCAGGCTAACACAGTGTGCCAGGTTAATAGAGTACCATCTACTGTGGATGAGATAAAAAGGTATCCTTATAAAGAGAAAGAAAATTGGTATGCAGCAATGAATAAGGAATTGAAATCCTTGAAGGATATGAAAGTATATGAAAATGTGAGATTACCTGTTGGTATAAAACCCATTGGCTGCAAATGGATTTTTAAGTTAAAAACTGATAAGGATGGAAATATAATCCATAAGGCAAGATTAGTAGCCCAAGGTTTTAGACAAAGTGCAAATGACTATGATGAAGTATTTGCACCTAGTCTTAAAGCAGCTACATTAAGGGCAGCTTTAGTGTGGGCAGCAAGCAAGCAATATATAGTTAACCATCTAGATGTGGAAACTGCTTACTTGCATGCTCCACTAAGACATACTGTATATATGAAAAAGCCTAGTGGATTGAAAGGTGCTAATAATAATGATTGTTGGTTGTTAAAGAAGAGTCTCTATGGTCTTAAACAATCGGGCTATGAATGGAACCAGTATATTGTAAAGGAACTGACCAATATAGGGTTTAAAGCTGGTTTAGCCGACCCATGTCTATTTAAGAGAGAAAAGAATGGGAAGATATCATTATTATTGTTGTTTACTGATGATATTGCTCTGATAACTAAGACTAATGATGAAGCAAATGAAATAATATCATCATTAGCCAAGAAAATAAAAATCAAGCAATTAGGTGAGATAAAGAGATATCTAGGTTTGAATATACTGAGAACACAGAAAGGTTATAAGATATCTCAGGAAGATAAGATATCTAAATTGCTATTAGAGTATAAAATGGAACTTTGTAAGCCTGTAAAGACTCCTATGAGTCAGGATGTTTGCAAAATGGATACACAAAGTCCCAAATGTGATAAGGAACTGTATCAATCTTTGATTGGTAGCTTATCATATATTAGCAATTGGTCAAGGCCAGATATTGCTTTTAGTATTAATCAGCTGGCACGACACAGTAATGACCCCCTTCAATGCCATTGGAATGCATTGAAGAGAATCTTAAGATATCTTAAAGGAACATTACACCATGCACTGTATTTAGAACCAGAAGGTGATCTCATATTGAGTGCTTATGCAGATGCTAGTTTTGCAGCAGAAAGAGACACTAGAAAGTTGACTTCAGGAACAGCCATAATGCTGGGTAAGACATTAATTGGTTGGAAGTCAATTAGACAACAGCATATAAGTTTGTCTACTATGGAGGCAGAATTCTCCTGTTTATCTTTATTGTGTACTGAGTTGATTATGTATAAACAAATGTTGAAGGATATGGGTATAACTGTAAATTACCCTATAGTTGTACATGAAGATAATCAGGCAGCAATTCAAATGGCCACTAATATTGCAGTTAAAACGAGAAGTAAACATACAGATTTGAGGTATCTTAATGTAAGACAATCTGTACAGA
Source organism: Pseudonaja textilis (assembly GCF_049901715.1). Lineage (NCBI taxonomy): Eukaryota > Metazoa > Chordata > Lepidosauria > Squamata > Elapidae > Pseudonaja > Pseudonaja textilis. The sequence goes on along the minus strand of NC_141998.1, from coordinate 7,490,224 downwards.
GTAAATTGATACAGCTGGAGTACTGCATGTCGGAGGACAATGTAGCTGATCATTTTACTAAAGCCCAAGGTGCTATTAAGCATCTAGAGAGTTGTGAAAAATATGGGTTTAGAATGTAAAGGCATTACATATTTATATCACCCAAAAGGGGAGAATGTTGGGTATATGGATACACCAACCAGGTTTGGGTTGAATAAATATGTAAACCTAGGATTAAGTGTTTTGTAGCTTTAAGCACAAGAAACTGCAATGTCATTGTGGGTGCGGTTGCAGGCAGTAATATAGGTAGGAAGGGAAACGTAATAGACCCGGCTTCTGGATGCACCTGGTTCTGTTCCTGGTCTGTTGCCTGCTGGAACGTCTATCTGCTTACTTTGGAGGCTACTGTGCCAGATACCATTTCAACTGAACACAAGGACTGTTTGCTTGGTGAGCTGAGGATTCAGCGTTGTCTTTGAGATAAAGGTATCGGGAGGAGAAGATTTACAAGCAGATAAGGACATTGTATTTACTGTTAATGGACTTGATAACTGGATGGATATACTGGATAATGATATATGGACTGAATGACACTTCTTTAATCTCTGTGTGAATTAAATACCTATTTAAAACCACAAACAGTGTTTTTGTCTCAAGTGTGCGTATACTCTTGGGCCCAGCCTCACTCTCATTTGGCTGCCTGGCTTGACTGCTGCTGTGCACTCTGCTCGGGGGTTTGTCCCCAAACACTAACAATTCCTCTGTGTTTTACTTTGACTTTTGAGGATTTAGCGCCAAATATTTTTTTGTCCCTCTTGCTCATATAAAACAGGATTGATTTAGGGATCTCTTTTCTCATTTTTTTTTCTCCTTGGAGAACATTGTTTCTTTCACGCCATACTTTCAACCCCTCCTGCAACTTCCCACTAACATAATTTTATTGTAGTTTGTTACCTACACATCATCAAGGTGCCAGCTAAAATTGTGTGCCTCTCCCCATTCATCAGGAAAACTGAATCAAATGGATGAAAGATTTTCTGAGCCCAAGCCAATGTCCTTGACCAGTGAACCATCCAAAGCCATGAATGAGTTTTCACTTCAAAAGAATGTCCCTCCTCCCCCCCTCCCCTCTTTCCAATGCTTCCAGGAGCCATCTTTCCAGTGTGTACCTTGCCCTTTATGGTTCACTTCCTTGGCCGCAATAACTTTGTTGAAGACTGACGTGAGGGGTTCATTCTCTCCAATCACATGAGATGTTATTAAAGGTGCCATGATTAACTGCCGTTGCCTGATGTATGTCTCCATGGCAATCCTGAAGAGGAAAGAAGGAGAAAAAGAAGAGGTAAATTTCCAGATTGTCAACATTATCAGATTATGAATTAAAAATAAGAAGATTCCTCTTGCAGGAAGAAGATCTGAAAGACCAGGTTAGGAACAGATCTTCTTGTCTGACCCTATTATGTGGTCATTTAGCGTAAAATGATGTGTTGATGGCACATCATCCATCCATCCATCCATCCATCTACCCACCCATTGTTCCAATGTTGCAGGGACTGGCTGAATAAGAATAGTTGGTAAATCTCTTCAAGTTGATTCACAAAACTTTTTAATCTCATAACAAACATAATTTGTTCATTCATGAGAATGGTTAAAAGTGAAAACCATATGGGGGGGGTGGGTAGGGGCAGAGCTGTAACTACCCATGGGCCACTTCCTGTGCCTCTGGACATGAAATCCCTGCACTATTTTATCCCTCTTTATTTCAGCCCTGTCCCGTGCAGGGAAGGTCTAACCACGAGTTTGCATACATGCTGGTCTCAATACTAGAACACGGCCCGTTCCATGCTGAGAACTCTCATCAAATGTGATTCCAGTCAAGTAAGGAAGTGATTCCATATAGGCCTGTGGAAGAAGCTCACTGAGATCACTTCTGATAAACCACGTACACTGCTTCAATTTAATTTACAGATTTTGTCTTAACTTATCTCACTTCTTGTCTTGGACCTGCCCACTTTCTGGAAAGCATATAGACATGACCACCAGCTCCCCCCAAAATTGTGCATTCTTTTTTATTGTTTTTATTTAGATTTTTAACTACTCACTGCTGAAAGGGAACAAAATGCTGCTTCTCTTCGTCGTCCACCTTCCCATGAATGATATCTGTAATGTCCATCACTAAAGGGAAAAAAAATAGGCTTTTACTGATTACAGCAAAAATGTCTTAATAGGTTGGAAACTCTTGATATAAATTTCAAACCTGTAAAAACTCATGCCTTCCAGATGTACTGGTTCATCAATTTCCAGAAATCCTTTCAACATTATCAAAGGCCATGTTAGCTAGGAATTCTAAAGCCCTAATGTATCTAAGATTATAAAACCTTGTTGAAACCAAGACTTAAACCAAACTCAGGAAACATTGGTTGGTTGACCTTCTATCAATCATGAAAACAGATAAAACTACCTATTTCAGTGCTTTGCAAATAAATCACACAAAGTATGGAGCATGCCTTACTTGGTTGATTGGTTGGTTGGTTAGTTCCTTCCTTTTTTCATTTAAATGATTAATCTGGCCCCCAATCTCATAACAGCAACTTTACATGGAGAACAGAAAAAAACCTTTAATTGGGTTTTTCTGTTCTCCATATAAAGTTGCTGTTGTGAGATTGGTTGATTAAAGAAAAAAACAGAAGTACTTTTGTTTCCACATGGAGACCACTTCTGAACTTCATGCTTGATGTGGAAAAGAATGAAACTTTGACTTTGGGATTTACTGATTAGATTGATAGAAGCAAAAGTTGTAATTTGATGTTAATGTCTTATTTTACTGCAACAGAGAGAGTCGGAAGTCAACACTTCTTTTTCTTTCTCTCTTATCTTTCCTCACTTCTCCTTCCCCTTTCCATCCCCACTGCTTTCCTATTTACTTTTTATTTTATACTACTTTATAACTCAATAATCTTAACTCAAAAAAAGAAGAGAACAGTTGGTTTGAAGGCAACCTCCTTAAAAGCTGATCTTGGCCATTTAATAAAAAGGATATTCAGACCATCTATAAACTTCCATTCAAGATCTTCTCTTAGCATGAAAGATTTAGAATAAATTATTATGAAACAGTGACTTAATGTCTTTTATTATAGGCATACTAGCACATTTATATTTGGAATGGCTTTACAAAGTAGGTTCTGGCTTATACTATATCGCTTTTTTCGGTCCAGAAAATACTTTTAGAGAACGTAGGAAAAGACAGTTATTAGGAGAGCAATAACTTGCTAACTTGCCCTAAGAACATTTTTTTAACCCTGGCCATGTCCTCATGACCTCTTAATCTCATCCACAGCTCATTTGAGAGGCAACTTTACGTTGTCCTTATACACACCAGGGTCAATTTACCAGTAGTATTTGTCCTGCAATTCCAATATCATCTAAAAGCCACCTCAAAGTACCCAAAGTGTCTTTGTCTTCCATTCCTTGAGGGAAACTCAGATGATTGCAACGATGGGGAACAGATGAATCAGAAGCAAGATGGGGACAGCCAGTTTCATATCACTGTAGCTTCCTGATAGATCAAGGATGATGAAGACCACCTCAACTCTGCAGTAGAGAAAGGGGCCTTCATCTTGCTTTCGTCTTCTTATCGTGTTGAACCTCAGCATGCAACTGGCCAGATGAAGAACTGAACCCAGCACTTCAACTGTTATTTTCCAGGACACATTTCTTGAAAGGAAGAACTTAGCACCAACAACAAGGCTTTGTACCTGCTACTCCAAAAGGTCTCCGGAGGCCACAAGTATGCTTCTTGCCTTCTTTCAACTCCATGTGGCCAACTCGCACTATTTGACACACTAGGCTGACCCGAGGCCGGATCAAGTCAGAACTGCTGAGGTCCTGGGGAGAGGGGACAACAGAAGTGATGACTGAAGTATCAAAGCACTTGGAGCATATTGAATTGGCTTATGAAGACGTGGAAAGAATCTAATTTATTTATTTATAGTGACCCAAAGTCACCAGCTGGCTTTCATTAATAAGGCAGGACTAGAACTCATGATCTTCTGCTTTCTAGCCTGACGCTTTTATCACTAGATCAAACTCTGTTGGGGGAGGGAGGAGAAGAAGAGAGAGAGAGAGAGAGAGAGAGAGAGAGAGAGAGAGACTCTCTCTCTCTGTCAATCATCTTTTTGCTAATTCAGATGGCCACCCATTCAGATGGCCACCCACCCCATTAACTGGAAAGTTAATAAATCACATGAGAAACAAAACATAATTTATTCTAATTTAGTTATATTATATAGTCCAAAACCCATGAATGTATGTAGGATTTTTTTTTCTTTTCTTTTTGCCTCCAAGTCAGCTTTGTCTTGTGGTGAGTGCCTGGACAAGTCTCTGCAATTTCCTTGGCAAGATTTTATAAGCCTCCTTCCCAGCGCTGGAAGAGAAGGATTGGGACAAGGTCACCCAGCTGGCTTTCATGACTAAGGTGGAACTAGAATTCACGGTCTCCTGCTTTCTAGCTTGGTGCCTATATAGGCACCAAGCTAGCACACACACACACACACACACACACCAGCTTTGATATATCTCTCTATCTCTCTATAGATAGATGACAGATAAATAAATAGATAGATAGATGTATATCAAAACTGGTGTGTGTGTGTGTGTGTGTGTGTGTGTGTGTGTGTGTAAAATTTGCCCTCAAGTCAGCTTTGAGTCCTGGTGATTGCCTGAACAATTTTCTTGGCAAGATTTCAGAGGTGGTTTGCCTCCTTCCCAGGGCTGGGTTGGGACAAGGTCACCCCGCTAGTTTTGCGCCAAAGGTAGGACTAACACTCATGGTCTCCCGGTTCCTGGGCTGCAGCTTTAACCATTGTGCCAAACGAGCTCTTAGGCCAATTTCTATTAGGAGTGTTCAAATGACCAACATTTATGCAAGGAGTATTTTTTTGTGCCAAGGGGAAATGAATCAGCAGAATGAACTTCTACTTTATGTTTGCAATCTTTATTAGCTGGATTAGGTAAATTCACTCCTCCTCCTTGCTGCAGCGGAAATACCTCTGTCTCTTGGACTTTCTGCCAAAGTGAAATTGAAAACAGGAATGGACATTGTTCCAACAACAGCGAAGCAATATCAATTCTCCCGTAGCTCCATGGATGGGAAGAAGTTGGGGTGAATTGGGCATGTGGGGCGGGGGGGGAAGGGTAGTCATTGCCAAGATGCCCCAAATAAAGTGGGCTAAATTGGTGCAGGTAGCTTTCGACTTATGCCCAAAATTTCTGCTGCTAAGTGAGACATTTGTGTAGTGAATTTTGCCCCATTTTATGACTGTCCTGGCCACAGTTGTTAAGTGAATCACTGCAGTTCTTAAGTTAGTAACATGGTTGTTAAGTGAACCAGGCTTCCCCATTGACTTTGTTTGTGAGGTAGGACTCTGCAGTCGTCATAAATATGAGTCTGTCAGGCCTCTGGTGGAAACTGATTCTGAGGGAGAGTAGGAACAGCCGACAGGGAGTGGAGGTGTGGCTCTGGAGGTTGTGGAGGAGGCTGGGGAAGGGCAGAGGCCGGCTGGGCAGTCAGAGGAGGACCCAGGCCCATCCCCTCTCCATCCTAGGGCAAGCAGGGAGGAGAGGATATGGGAGAGACATGGTCTCCTCGGGAGGAGAGGGCCTTGATCCTCTTCATGGGCTGCAACTGTGACAACTGGCTAAGAGGATGAACATGTGTACGGGCAAGTGCTGGAAACAACGTGTGGAAATATCTCTAATTTATTGTTAATCTCTGAGTTTGGCATTCTTCCCAGTGTGTGTTCTGATATCCATGGACATTTTCAAGCCCTTATCTTGCCTGGTTTGTGTTGTTTTGTACTCTTTATAATTTAAACTGCATTTTTAGTTTAAACAGCATTTCATCCTTCTTGTAACTGCTTGTGTGGGAGTTTTTTTGTCTCCAGTCAAGGATATTTGGAGCTTGGAAACAAAGTGAAGGAATAAAAGGGGCTTCACCTGTTTTTTGTGACTGTGTTTATTTTGTATCCCACCCTGGATCATCACAGAGTCAGTTGCCAAGCGTCTGCATTTTGATCATTTGACCATGGGGATGCTGCAATAGTTGTTCATGTGAAAAATGATCATAAGTCACTTTTTTCAGTTCCGTTGTAACTTTCAACAGTCACTAAATGAACTGTTGTAAGTCAAGGACTACCTGTAATTATCTTCTTCCTCTAGGGAAGACTGCATTATTTGGCAGTTGTTAAGAATGCTCATTACCAACCACTGTTGGTATAAACAATAAAACTAACTTTAGAATGCAGAACCTTGCCTAATGATTATGTTCCCATACATACTAGCTTTTAAAGTGACTAAATTTTCCAGACTGTATCTTAAGCATTATTGGCTAGGACTGGGGACAGTTCCAAGATCTTAGGTAAGCCTTTTTCCCCAAAATTGAAAGATTAGGGGATAAAACAGACCAAATATGCCAGGGCTACCAAAATTCTTCTGCTCCTTGGCCCCTTTATGAATGTTCTGATTGTTCATCAACTCCCAAAGATTTATTACATGAAATCAACTTAATAAATGCTACTTTAACTAAAAAATACTCTGAATAACAACAGTGAGAATCCAATTGACTTTTGGGATTCAGTATTAACACTTTGGAAAACCCTGAGATACACCATAAAGAACACACTAAAATCAGAGATCAGAGATTGCATGGCCGACTGGTTGGAAAAAGCTCTTATTCAAGGTATGGCTGAGCATCAAAGCAACCAGGTACATGTTGGGTGTCAAAATGACCTTTTTGAAAAGTTAGTTGGCTTTGTTATGGAGATAAATATGAGACATCTTTCAAAACCATTGTGCTTGTTAGACAATGAAATAGATTATGTTGACCCCTCCCATTCACAGCATGGCTCCTTGCCCAATGATGCTATCACAACGAAGATATCAAAGGATCACAGTTATAAAAATGAAGTTATCTGCCAGTAGCTAGAACTCAGAAGGCAAAGAGAAAATTTACCGTAAAGACAGCTTGAAGGTTGTTAAGCTTTTCAATTTCCTTCGGCATTCCATTACTTCCCCAACGAACCAGGTAGTTTTCACTAAAATAATAGTAATAATATAATAATAAAAGACCTGCAAATAGAAATAGAACGACTGTGGCAAAAGAAAGCAAAGGTAGTACTTTTAATATTGCAAATAGTAATACTGTGTAAGTGCTTTGAAGGTAATCCCCAAACAATGGAGCACCACTTGAACAGATTAGAAGTGACAAGATGACCATTGGTCTATCAAACATCTGGATCTGCCTGTCCTTGGTAAAGACTCAATAGGTTGACAAAAGTGTCAAATCGAGTCTGAACATTTGGCTGACTGTGTGATGAACCATAATAAGAGACAATAGTCAGGCTGTTCATGACATACAAATCACTTTGCCCAGCATTAAAACAATGCCAAGGCAATTTTATGTCCAAGATGAATGTCAAAGGGAAACAGATTTTTCAGGTGCTTTGGCTTTTATAGAAATCAAACAAGGAAGTCCTTCTGATCCTAAATTGCAGCATACTGTGAGCCAGTGTCCAAGAGAGAGAGAGAGAGAGAGAGAGAGAGAGAGAGAGAGAGAATAAGGGCACAAAGAATTGCCTTAAATGGAAATTATAGTGTTTGAGATTTTCCCCATCCTTAGGAATAAGATCAACGAAGGGGAAAGTGATAGAAGAGATAGATCTAAAGCACTTGTATATTATTTGCAACAAAATGTTCTCACTTTAATCAATTATAATGGCTAAACCACAGGTCCCCGTTTTTTAATGAAAAGGGACAGTTATTTTCTTCAAACTAAAAGTCAGCTTTTCATCTTCATGAGAGGCCTGTATGACATACAGATAGTCCTTGACTTACAATAGTTCATTTAGTGATTGTTCAAAGTCACAATGGCATTGAAAAAAAACAATTTGTGACCATTTCTCACACTTATGACCATTACAGAATCTCCCTGATAATATGTTCAAAATTCAGATGCTTGGCAACTGACTCCTATTTATGACAGTTGCAGCATCCTGGGGTCATGGGATCGGCTTTTGCGACCTTCTGACAAGCAAAGTCAATTGGGAAGCCAGATTCATTTAACAACTGTCTTATTAACTCAACAATTGCAGTGACTGACTTAACAACTGTGGCAAGAAACGTCATTAAATGGGGCAAAACTCACTTAGGAATTTTTGGGCTCAATTCTGGTTGTAAGTCAAGGACTACCTGTACTGTTAAGCATTAAAGTCATAATAGCTACCATACTGCAACATACAACCAATAGAGAGGTTTTAGAAAAAGATTCCACTAGCAACATACCTAATAAATTTGGATTGGTCTGGATCATAAAGGCTCATAAGCAGCTCTGCATCCTCACCAATATTGCAGACAAAATTCTTGAAATTGATGTACAGGCTGTAAGTGTGGGTGTTATTAAAGATAGACTGTCCTCGTCGATCTACATTCTGCTGAAGAGACTTGTTGGGAATAAGAAATTAAAGGAAAAGTTAGAATGTAGGAAGAGCTAAATTATCTAATAAAACTGTCTGTTTTTCTAGCCATTATCTAAGTAAGACTATTATAGTTTCCCTAAAAGTGAAAGTGTGGTATGTTCACACACCATGGCAGCATGTATGCAGAATCCGGGCTGTGATTAAATGAATTTTGTGGTCAACTAAAAGAAGATCAAAATATCTGAATACACACTCATACCTTCACTAGTTAATGCATATTCATTCATTCATTCATTCATTCATTCATTCATTCATTCATTCATTCAAATTCTATAGCTGCCCAACTCAATCCAGTGACTCTGGGTGGCTTACAGTTCAAATTCTACTTATAAAAGCTGGAACTATTTTAAATAAATAAATACATTTATTATAATTCAAATTCTACTTCTAAAAGCTGGAGCTAGCAAGCACTCTTTTCTCAGTTCTAAGATGATGCCAGGCACCACAATATATCAACCATAATGTAAATTGGAAGTTCAAAAGTAGGGTTAGAAAGCAGTACTTCACAGGAAGAGTGGTGGAAGCTTGAAACCAATGTCCAGTGGATGAGGTGGATCAAACATCACTAATTGAGATAACATGACAGTCATCTAACAAAAATAAAATCAAAGTAGATAAAATATAAAAATGAAAGGAAGGGAAAGAAAGAGAGAGAGAGAAAGAGAAAGAAAGAGAGTGAGAGAAAGAAAAAGAAAGAGAGTGGGAAAAAGAAAAAGAAAGAAAAAGAAAGAGAGTGAGAAAGAAAGAGGAAGCAAGGGAGGGAGGGAGGGAAGGAAGGAAGGAAGGAAGGAAGGAAGGAAGGAAGGAAGGAAGGAAGGAAGGAAGGAAGGAAGGAAGGAAGGAAGACAGACAGATCTGATCGACCGCTAACTCTTTTTTTCTGCCATTTTCTATGTTTCTAAGCACACACTTTCTCCTTCCAAAATATTATTCTACATTTGAATCAAGAGGTTAATCAAACAAAACTCCCAGAAAGTCTGAAGTTTTTATCTCATTACATGGGAGTTTTAATTAAACTTTCTTCCATGGGCTATTAGCAATGCTAAAACAGCATAATTCTTTTTAATGAACATGCATTAAACCCAGCTCTATCTTATTTATGCTTGCAACATGCTCATGAAGCAAATATCAGAATTTCCCTTTTGCTGTTTGATGAATTCAATCTGCTGGGCTTCAAATCCAGTGTAAGGTACATATAGAAGGCTGAACTAAATCAGAAACCAGGGTTCAACAGACTCAGGAAGATGGTTATATAACAGGGGAAATCTGAGCAAGTTAATCCTTTCTCTACCATTGGTGAATGCATGTTCAGCATGTACACAAGAGTTCAGCCTTTAAACTCCACCCCAGATAAAATATTGGATGTCTTTCTGATTTTTTTTTTTTCATCTAAGGGATTTCTTCAAAGTGAAATGGTGAAATGTTCATTTAGGCCCAGAAAGTATTTTCAATTCTTCTTCCCTTAAAAACAAAGTTAATCCTAGGTAAAAATCTGCTGTCCATTTCTAAAAAAAGCACAGCAATTATTGATTGTACTGATATTGCAATGTTGAGAAGGAAGTACACGTTCTATTTGTTGATGCATAGCCTCACCACAGACTTACAACATTTTAGGCCACTGTGAAACTCTTTTGGGTTCCATTATTGCATAAAGTTACTTCTCGCCAGCTTCCTGATCAGGAAACAATATACTAAAAAAAAAAAAAAAGCGTACCTTTTCTTCTTGGATCCTTTCATCAATTCTTTTGGATGCTGTCTCGTGTGCTTTAAAGAGTGAAATCATGCTGGCAACATCGGGATCCAGTATGTTCCCATTATCATCTCGCACCACCAGGTCCAGTCCCAAAATCCTTGCAAATAATCCAGAAAAACAAGAAGGTAATCAAGAGCAAAGAGGAGACATAGAAGAACACAGGAGAATAAACCCCTCAGGACAAAATTCAGCAGTCAGATTCTGCATTTGAAGACAGCAAAGCCCACATTCTGGACAGAGAGGACTGCTGATTTGAAAGATAGGTCAAAGAGGCCATCTACATTAAACTGATGTTGAGACTCTAGAAAAAGTGCAGAGAAGAGCAACCAAGATGATTAGGGGACTGGAGGCTGAAACATACAATGAACGGTTGCAGGAACCAGGCATGGCTAGTCTAGTAAAGGGAAGTACCAGGGGAGACAGGATAGCAGTCTTTCAATATTTGAGGGGCTGCCACAGGGAGGAGGGGATCAAGCTATTTTCTAAAGCGCCTGTAGGCCGGACAAGGAATAATGGATGGAAACTGAACAAGGAGAGATTTAACCTGGAAATAAGAAGAAACTTTCTGACAGTGAGAACAATCAAAACCAATGGAACAGCTTGCCCTCGGAAGTTGTGGGAGCACCATCAGTGGAGACTTTCAAGAAGAGATTGGAGTGCCATTTGTCAGAAATGGTCTCCTGCTTGGGTGGGGGGTTGGAGTAGATGACCTACAAGGTCCCTTCCAACTCTGTTAATCTGTATCTGTACAGTTGTCTCTCAACAGAAGAGGAGGGATGTGACACCATCTATCTCCTGTTTACAACACAGTCCTTTCATCAGTTCCAAGAAGGCTCCACACCTATTTGCACTATTCAGGTGATCTGAGGCAATAGATAAACCTCCAAGTGGCTTCAATGATTTGCAGATTGAATGCCAATGACCAGAAGACTGCAAGGAATATAAATCCTTCCATTCTCCACCATTCAGTCAGAACTGAAGAAGCTTCTTGGATGAGAAGTGAAACATCTTCAAGGAAAAAAATAAGAAAGCCCAGTTGCCTTTTGACAAATCACCTTTAGGACAAGAGCAAAGAAAGAGACCTAAAAAATCCGGACAGATAACCTTTGTCCTCTGCAATTTAAAGACAATATTTTTTCAATTAAACTAAGAGCCCAAATCCTAGAGCAAGTTATATCTATTTCCTGCAAGTGTTTTTAAAAGTCTTCTTTTATCTGCGTATCACTGAAAGCTAACTGAACACTTCATATAAGGGAAAGTAACACTGCCCAGATTCAAGGAAAATGTGAAAGAATTTTGCATAGCTAAAGGAAGTGCACATATACTTTAATAATTTACTAACAAAATCTGGAACAGAAAGTATGGAAGTTCCTCACTACAAAGGTCCCACTTTAAAGGTAGCTGTATCCACGAGTTATCCAAATTTTCCCCTACGCAGTTTTCAGATTTTTAGGAAGCTTCAAACAAGAACTAAAATGTTCAGCAAATACTTCTGATGAAGCAACATTGTGGCTACCAATAAATGTAGTATCTAAGGCAAGGGTGTCTAACCAGGCGACTTTAAGACCTGTGAATATCATCTCCCAGGGGAATTCTCGGAATTGAAATAGACAGATTTTAAAGCTGCCCAAGTTGGACACTCCCGATCTAAGGGTTTCTTTTACATTTTATTCGTCTGATCCATTATATAACTGTCTGTCTCACTCTAAGCAGGGAACAAAACAAAACAGGAAACATGAACCAAACCAAAGCATGACATAAGCTAAATAGAAGAGAATGGAACACTGAAGATATTACCAGTTTGTTAATGAAAACAACCAAGCTTTGAAAGCACCAAGAACCCCACATAAACTAAACATCCAAAACTAACTGATTTGGATGGGCATTAATATCTGCAGTAACTAAACGGCGCACAAAATCTGGATATTGCTAGTGTTGGATTCAAAGCATCCTTGCCTACTTGTGATCCAAATGTCGGACCTCTCTAGAACCAATCTATATCAGGGCTCTAAAGGTGGGCGATGGCTGAAGACCAGAATGTTGCTATAACAAGACCCAGATGTCCACTGCTTTTTATATCCCCAAATTTGCAGATTCTTAGCCCACTGCACCATCCCAGTAGAGGAGGAAGTGCAAAATTAGTAGTTTGCTTCTACTTTAAGCAGAATTTACACTTTACACTTTGTAGTTGCTGGATTTACTCCTGAAAAGCTTTCCTAGGTATTACAACAAATCAGCTTACCCAAAGAGTTACTGTACATATATCCTGGAATCCCTGCCTGCAGGGCTTTGTAGTCTAGCATCAGTCAACAGCAATAGCAATAGCACTTAGATTTATATACCACTTCACAGTGCTTTACCGCCCCCTCTAAGCGGTTTACAGAGTCACAAGAAGTTTGACAATCTTGCAGTTTTGTTGGCAGCCACATGGAAGTAGTTTGCTATTGACATTTCTAGGAAGTTTGGCAACTTTCCACCAGAGTCTAAAACTGTGACATTTCATGGTAATCGCCATCCAACTATAATCAAGCCTGATTCTGCTTAATTTCCAAGTCTCTCTCTCTCTCTCAAACGCAAACATATACACATAAGAATGTATGTATGTATGTATGTATGTATGTATGTATGTATGTATGAATTAATAGGGTAGGTGGGCAGATTGGAGGAATTGAGTTGCAAGTTCAGCCCCCTTTTCCTTCTAGTTATAAAGTCAAACGATCTAAAAAAATGCCAAGCTATTGCAGGATGTTTGTTGTGCACAAGGGAAACAAGGTGTCTGGTAGATTTGGAGGTATCTCCATCCTCTAGAGCTCTTTAGAATCAAAATCTCCAGCACCTGTTCCTCAGGCACTAGCTCTGGCATCTGGACAACACTGTGCTTATTCACTCCATTCACTCCACTTGTCCCATAATCTAGTGTGAAATCAAGCTTGGCGTATCAACCATAAAGAAGTCTTTGGAAAAGGGCAGGAGGACAAAGAAAAGTAGGATCCAAAATGAAATGGAAATATAACCTAAAGGGTTGTGCAAACAGCTTGTTTTTAGACATGTTTTTATTTGACGTTGTATCTATGACTTTAGGTAGCTGGAAGATCCTCCCTGCAAACCTGTGCTGTGTGCAAATGGGGGAGGAGGGGTTGAAAAAATCTTTACCATGAACCTTGACTGAAAACATACAGTTTCAGATATCCAGCACGCTGCTGGTATCCACAGCTGTCAAGAGCAGAGACGGATCTTAGTTGGTGGCGAGTGCGCACTTTGCAACCATTATTGGACTCTCAGCCTTTATGAGATGAATAATGGGAGCTGACAATATGAGCATAACAGTAAATGAACAAACAGCGAAAGAAAGTTAAGAAAACCAAATGGAGAAAATCAACAAAATATACTCAAGTAAGCAAATTGCTCTGTACAGGTAGTCCTTGATTTATGACCACAATTGAGCCCCAAATTTCTATTGTTATGGTGAGACATTTGTTAAGTGAGTTTTGCCCCATTTTACAACCTTCCTGGCCACAGTTGTTAAGTAAATCACTGCAGTTGATACGTTAGTAACCTGGTTGTTAAGTGAATTGGGTTTCCCTATTGACTTTGCTTGTCAGAAGGTCACAAAAGGGCATCACATGACCCCAGGACCCTGCAACCATCATAAATAAGAACCTGTTGTCAAATATCTGAATTTTGATCATCTGACCATGGGGCTGCTCCAAAGGTCGACTGTGAAAACGATCACAAGTCACTTTTTTCAGTGCTGTTGTAACTTTGAACATTTACTAAATGAACTGCTGTAAGTCGAGGACTACAGGATTGTATATCCTAATACAGGGGTCTCCAAACTTGGCAACTTTAAAACTTGTGGACTGCAACTCCCAGAATAGCTGGCTGGAGAATTCTGGGAGTTGAAGTCCACAAGTCTTAAAGTTGCCAAGTTTGGAGACCTCTGTCCTAATAAAATCCCTGAGCCTGAAAAGTCCATAAACTCAAATTTTAGAGCTGGGCTCATGAGATCATGGAGACTCTGATATCAACAAGCTGATCCATCATATCTAGACACACCAAGAACATTTTATTCTCAAACCTGCACCTCTAGTTATTCAATGTCCAAGTGTCAGCCCTGAAGCCATTTTGGGGAGCATCTTCAGGACTGCCACAGCAGGGCCGGTTGAAGCTGTGGGAATGTGAGGGAGGAGATAGAGATAGCTGGGGATGTGTAGACAAAACAACATTCGTTCCAGTGGGAGCCAAGGACATGCTACCAGGTGTTGGAGAGGTGTGGACCAAAGCCAGCCGGAATTGGGGCTGCATCCTGATTGGATCATGTGATGGACATGTGACCTGAGGGAAAGAACTTGGGGGTTTGATTTGGGTGGGAAAAACCTCAGGTCCTTCAGAGTCGGGTTTTCTCCAGATGTGCCAATATGACGTTCCTAATGAATTCATACTTTGAGGAAACTCCAGGTTGCCTTGGGTTTGTTCCTTGGAACCCTGACAGTGAGGATGTGACTGAAGTCTGAGAAAGACAGCCTGTGTTACCTGTTGCCATAATCGATTTTGGCTGTGACTTTCTTCTTGAGTTCAGCCAACTCATCCTTGGGGAGAGTGCCCGATAGGATCTGAGATCGCCATTCAATCAAACTATAGGTCATCTGTTGTACATGGCGAAAAAGGGAGCTTTTGTTTGCCTAGAACAGAGAAGAAATGAAAAACAGAAAATTAAACAAATAACACAGCAAAGTCATCCTGTACTAATAGGAAACTCATAAGAGAATATTTGTAGCTCAGAGTTGAACTGTGGAATCCTTGGTGCCCTTTGAGTTTAGTTGTTTTCTGGCAGATGCCAGCAGTCAACACCCAGATAAGCAGAAACTAACAGAGGATTAATATCAGACCAACAATCAATCAATAAAGAATACCTCAGTGAAGGAAATGCCCACTCACACAAATAATCAAACTGTAAACAACAGCCTAATCAAGAAACCAAGAATACTCCTACCAATATTGACAGGGCAAGCCACTTGTATATAACCAGAGAATTATCCACCTTCTACCACTAATGATGTTAGCTAGTTGGGTAATGAAACATCTGCAAGAAAACAACCTAGCTCAAAGGACCCACAGAAAACTCATAGCCTTCCACTTAATCATTCCCCAAAGGGTTAGACTGAATCCGAATGAAACACCCATATATCAGAACATCGAATAGGATGTATTTGCTTATATCTTCCTGCCTTTCCAATTTATCTTCACACGTCCATATTGCACAGTGGAAGTATACTAGGTAACTTTTAGCCAGCGTTGTTTACCTTGCAAGATTGTTAAAAGAAAAACATGGGACATAGAACTATGCATGCCAGCTTCAGTTTCTGAACGAAAGGCAGGATATAAATCAAATCAAAGTGTAACCACCTCTTGATGGTTTCTAAAATTGTTCCTCTGATCATAATAGCTAATAAAGCTTATCCACCTGAACCTGTTATTTGCTTTGGGAGAAGACTTATGGTGGCCCAATAAAGAGAATTAGTACTTACCACAAACAGCCTATGCCAGATCACTACCCATTCTCGCAAAGTAGAGGTGAGTTCTTGGACCAGTGGAACTTCACTAGGAATGACTGTCTCATTTTGCCTATAGAAAAGTGGTTGGAATTATTGTTGGTCAACAAACTCTGCCCAACAAACACTTTTTAGGACTTACTAGATTTATATATATACATGTTGCATGTTCATGTCTTATTTATCAAAATATTCTACCATTATTGCTTTAAAAAGTTCCCAAAGTTTAACTTGGCTCATTCTGGATGTGGTCTGGGGCTAAAAGGAAGCTTTCCTCAGTCTCACCTGTCCATCTCCTAGACACTATTTCATATTCATTCTCAGCTATTCTGTATAAACAAAACTTGTGAATACTATATGAAATAATGCAAACAACTGCTTGCAGGACTTGATTCACAGAATGGAACCTGTGTAATTAAAAAAAAAAGAATTCTAGGATTTATTGCAAAAATTTTTTTAAAAGATCTTAGCTACTCACCCACCATCTTGCACCGTTGCCTCCTTGAGATGAATGTAGGTTGATGGGAAGATACCCTAAACAAAAGACAAAACAATCTATGACTTTATCAAATGGGTAGAGAATTATGAAAGCAAAAATCTGAGGTTCAAGCTTTTGTCACTTCAGAAACTCTAGCCCAACAGCTCTATTTACCATCATGGATTTCAAAATCATTACTATTTCCTATAACAACTCAAAGATGGGTGATTTTAAGATAATCTCAATGAACGATTTCTTCCTCTACTACAACAAGGAAGAAAAGTGAGTGATAAGTTATAAGTGCAAGAAAACCATCAAGCTCAGAGAGCCCCAAGGACCCCACATTTCAATCCTGAGTTACAAATATTATCTTCTATTGGTACTGTAATATTGGTTATGATAGATAGATAGATAGATAGATAGATAGATAGATAGATAGATAGATAGATAGATAGATAGATAGATAGATAGATAGATAGATAGATAGATAGATAGAAAGAATACTTTATTGGCCAAGTGTGATTGGACACACAAGGAATTTGGTGCAAGTACTCTCAGTATACATAAAGAAAAAATACATTCATTACGAATCAAGAATCATAACGTACAACACTTATGTGAGGTTCTCTGAACTATCAGAGATGAAGTGATCCACTTCTTTCTTTACATAGCTTTCTAAACCTTTGCTTTTTAACTCTCTTGTTGCTCCAAACACTAGAACTGCCTCTTGGAATACTGATAGGATGCTATCTTCCTTACATTTAGGATCCAAAGGATTCTGAGAGGTACAAGAGATATTAAACTTTCCCTCTGTTGATGTCCTAATCATCCTGAAAGTTTTTAGTAGGAAAGCTAGTATGTAGCATCACTGAGCGACTCAAAACCACCACAAAAAACTATTGTGGGAAGGTTTTATATTCATTTATATTCTGGCAGAGAAGGGGGCATATTTCCGTAAAGAACTCCTTTCAATGCAATATTAATTGATTATCACTGGTAGCTTTTAGAATTATGCACAAAGAAGCTGTGCCGGCAATTTTAATCCAAGAAGAAGAATCCCTCTAATGTAAAGATCATGCTAATAAATGTGATAATTTGAAAAAGAAGGGGGTTAAGAGAAGACATTCTTTTCTGGAATTCTCTAATGCTTTCTCTGATGCTTTCTCTGAAAGCATTAGAGAATTGCAGTTCCCACTGTTGGTCTTAATTTTATGCAAATGGTAAGTCAGTCCTAGAAGTAGTAGTTATATTCATAAGCAGCAAAACCATGCAGTTTTCCCAACCCTTCCTTTAATTAACTCTGCCTCCAATTTTTCATTGGTTTTCTACACAGTCTAATCACAGACAGTCCCTTTCCTTGTAGATTGCATCAATTATTCAAATCAACAAACTTCTACTTTTTAAAAGATCAATTTTTATGCTTCAATTTGATGTCCAAATATACTGGTAGATTGAAATGTATTAGATTTTTTAAGCTCTAAAGCCAATGCCAACAGTAGGCAAACAACGGTTCCTTTGTATTAATATACAGCATTTATTTAAGAAAAATTATATGGCCACCCAAGTCAGTGACTCAGTGATTCCCACTGGTATATGGTTTCTTCCAGATAAATCAAGAGTTATGAATTAAAGTTCCATTCTTCCCTAAAGCCAAAGAGAACCTTTCATTTTTAGGGTAATAAATAACACACAAAGTTGATCAAAATGTCCTTACATAACTTGTGTGTTTCTTTTAATAATGTCAGTTTTGGAAAATCTACCTCCTTCCCCAAAATTAAACATTTCAGATCCACCTCTCCCTAATGCTTCCTAGTCTATTTTTGGCCACCATCAGAAAAAGATCGGCTGCCATGTTTTAGAGGCTCTAGTGATACCTCATTCTGATATCCCAGCTAAGTATCATTTTTGTGAGTGAAACAAACTGTTTATGCACATCAACAGCTCAAAGACTGATAGGATTTCACCTATTCCTCCCTCAAAAAGAAAGTCTTTCCAGAAAGATAAATGAGCTGTGGATTAAAGATCTGAGGAAAACATTGCGAATAAGATCCCCAACCACTCGCAAAGCTTACTTTGCTGTGGTGAATAATTTCCATAGATCAAGACAGACTCCGTGACACTAATACATTTCACACAGAGCATCAATATGGAAATAGCTCCAACAGAGTTTAAAGCTTTGATTATCCCACTGTGATACAATGGAGGATATCCAAGAGTGCAAAGTAGCTACTGTAGTTAGATTCTGGCTTGTCTTGCTTGCTTGCCCGGGAAATCTAAAATCACCTTTCCAGTCTGGATGGGATCTGGATGTAGTTCAAAGAAAAAGAATTTGGAAAACAGAAAACCAGTTCTCTCTATCACATCTCCCAAAGTGAATTTCATTCAACAGGAAATTAAAATGGTGCCTTAAGTATTGTACTGAATCCAGGAAAAAAAAATCACAATTCAAGTAATGATGGATAGGATGGGATGGAAAGGGAAACTCTACGGATCTGTCAGAAAAAAAACTTGTCAAAATTTAAGTGAAATGATCATTAACTCCAGAATTCCTATTCACTGAACAGAACTCCTACAATACAGTTGGCAATTGGTGGCTCAAAGCCCCCTTTGTTTCCATACCCTTGAAGGCCATCCCATAATTTAGTAGGATCAGTGCTAAAAATTGTTGCATCAGCATTAAAACAGCAAGCAGTCTTTCGGGGCAGGGGACAACACCCGGCCCATCCTACCAAGGTGAAGAGTATGGTTCAAGAGAAAGACCAAGTTACACTGAAAAAGTCTGGGCTGGCTGAAGCCAATGAAATCTTCTAAGTGAGAAATGTAAAGGTGCAAATGGCAAGCAATAGAGAGAGAGACACAGAAGACACAAAGACGCTGTGCAAAGAGCGTAAGACCTAGAGAAGTTTAGCAAACAGTTTTGACAAAAACCAGATTTAGCTACATTTCTTCATGCCTTCAATTATTTTGTCTGATTAAGTCTTATTCCCTTTCTGCATTCTGTATAGAATACCTCACTGGTAGAACTTTTCACTCTTTGCCTTGGGAAGATCGAAGAAAACAAAATAAATTTTGCATCATGCAAAATTGAATTTTTCATAATCGAGGCTACACAAATATGAACTCATTTGCTTACGTTGCATCATATTTTTTAAAATCAGTTACAGGAACTTACTTAAACACATCCACACCTTCCATACTTCCTTAATCACCAAAGTAGTTAATTAACTGAACTGTGACCTCAAAATTTGGCTGCATGTGACCCTTAGATTGAATGCTGCAAACATTCCTCATAATCCAATTATCCGCAAACTGGTTCTATTTCTAAACCAGGCTTTTGCTGTTTACACACCTGCTTTGAAGCATGCTTCTGGTAAAAGAGCTTGCTATTAGATTGTCACACTGTTAACAAGATTTAATTCTTAACTCAACTTGCAGGATAATTTCAGCGTATCCTTATTTTTCATAATCTGTTGGCTCCCACCAATCTTCAAGACCTCTGAGGAACTAGACAATGTTTCCATCGTATGTATTAACTATTGGTATGCCTTCTTGGTCCTTTTTTTTCTTCTTCCACCAAATAGTATCCTTGGGCCCTCAGCTTTTTAAATCATAAAGGCCAGGAACAGAGTGATTCGTTTTCTTTCCCTTCTGCTTAATTAATATTGAATTGCAATAGTGATGAATATCTGTAGCTTGGGTGTAGGGTGAAGGTTTGTTCTCGCGCTTGTGGGTTGGTTTCCAAACATTTCGTTCCATCACAGGACCCATCACAAGACACTCTGACGACTCAGCAGCTGATCCATCACAAGCCCCCCACTTGACACATCCACACCTAAAGCCCTTATAACTGACATTGACATACCCTAAACTCCACTGGGGATATTATCTAGCCTGGTAACGAAATTTTCGGATACCAACCCACAAGCTTGGAGAATGATTCTCACTCTCTTAATGTTGAATTATTGTATTCCTATGTGCTGAGAGGTTTTTGATACTGACTAAAAAGCTGTTGGAAAGGCAGCAGGGTCACAAAAATGTAGAATGCATAACATCAAGGAATATTCTTTTTAAAATGCTATCACAATTTAGGATAAGCTTGAGAGAAAGGAGATGTGATAGAAGCCTGATGGAAGATGAAGTTGCATCAGGAATGCCAAATAAATTTTAAGAGTGAAGGTTCAGAGGAATTAATGTACAGACACAACATATATACCTTTTTGGATTTATTTCGAAGACTGTAGCCTCTGTACCAGTCTGTCAAGAAAGAAGAAAACATACACAAAAATGATTTCACAATCATAAATTATTTTCAGAATTTAGTAGAACAATTCAACAAACATGCGCTTTTTAAACGTGGAACCAATTTCAACATCTTTCAGTTAAAATTTCTTGCCAGACAAGCTATTTAAATTACAGTTAAAATTCAACAAGATTTAAGCTGCAATTTACACATGTTTGAATTTGATTATTTAAAAGGTCATATATGGAATTTTGCTCTTTCTGCAACTGCTTATAAACTTGGGGCTACATCCCTAATGATTCAGATGTTGGCTGGGGATTATGGTGGCAATCTATTCAATTTAATCTATCCAGAGGATACCAGTTTGGAGAACACTAATAACATGTTTGCAGTCAAAGATCCAGTTCACTAGCCAAGATTACAAAAATACCTAAAATGAGAATCTCTTAATTAGGAGTCTACTGAAACAGAACTCCTTGTAGATCAATAATCTCCTGAGATTAGCAGAATTAGAACAAAACCCAAACAATTTGTGATAAACTAGCACATGGGCTCTTTTTAACCACATTTAAAGTAGTTTAAACCAGGGGTCTGCAACCTTGGCAATTTCAACCCCCAGAATTCATCTTTGCTGGCTGAGGAATTCTGGGAGCTGAAGTCCACAAGTCTTAAAGTTGCTGAGGTTGGAGACTCCTGGTTTTAAACTACGTTTAAAGATAGAACACAGAAACAATTCTTAAGCAATTGTGAACATTTCTTCAAATAGAAAAATGCAATACAGGTAGACCTCAACTTACAACCACAACTGAGGTCAACATATTGGGGTTAAGTGAGAATTTTGTTCAGTGAGTTTTGTCCCATTTTACGACCTTTCTTGCCACAGTTGTCAAATGAATCACTTTAGGTGTTAAGTTAGTAACCATTGACTTTGCTTGTCAGAAGGTTGTAAAAAGGGATCACATGACCTTGGGAAACTGCAAGCGACATAAATATGAACCAAATGACAAGCATCTGAATATAAATCACATGGCCATGGGATGCTGCAATCATGTGAAAAATCATAAAAATAAGTCTCTTTTTTCAGTGCTGTTGAAACACAGTCGCTAAAAGAACTGTGGTAAGTCGAAGATTGCTGGGAAAAACCAATACTGTAAACTGTCGTGGTGACCCAAAGGGGCCTGGTACAAAGGCAACACAGTCAGATAATCAGTTGGAGTCCCTTTATTATCTCCAACTTTGCTCCCAATGGCCAGGTTACCTTCTGGCTGGAGAAAAACTCTCGAAGGAACAGGCTTTGACTGCAGAAAATTAAAACATGAGCAACATAAACTGTAACTTAAAGTCCAAACAAGCCAAACTGAAGTAATTAATTTGGCAGGGCAGGAGCAAGAATTTCAGACTTAAAGGCACGGCAAAACTCACACGGTCGGGACGCTAAGAACACAGCTAAGCCATGACAACACAGGATAAAGCCATGTTTGCTCCCAGCAGCCTGCTGCACGCAACCTGCCTTTCTTATCAACTGTCTTCCCAGCTGTGGCTAATGAAGGGAATCAGGGCCCTTTCCTCTTTGTAAGTCACAAAACCCACATTGCTCTCTTCTCCATTCCTCCCTGCGTGCCCTTGGATGAAGAGGGGGTGGGCCTGGTTCTTCCTCTGAACTCCCTCTTCCTTGTTCTATCTCTACCCTGCTCTGCCCAGCCGAACTTTGCCCTCCCCCAGCCTGGTCACAGCTAAGGGAGCCACACTCCCATTCCCTGTCAGCTGTCCGGCTTCCTCCTCGGATTCAGACTCTAGGGGCATGACAACTAGGAGTATCCAAAGTTGGAAGGAAAATTAATATAATAAAGGAACCCTTGAGATACCATAAAGCTATTCAGATGAGCCAGAGAGAAGCACATTTTTTGGAGGAAGGAGTACTGTATATATATTTTGTGCTGCACTCCCTGATATAATCTGCTGATGTCTTGAGTATGCTTTTATTTATATTTTTTTTAGAAAAATGAAACCAGAGTATGAAATGGTCCTGTGCTACATTGCTGTTTCTGGGTCTGGAAGGAAGGGGGAGGGAGAGAGATCTCAACACGGAATATCCAACTCAATTCAAAGCTATAAACAAGGCAAGCGGTGTCTCCCAGATGGATGCTGTCATTGCTGTGAACAGTCGTCATTGAGAAATAAACAAACCAGATGCCAGCTCTGGCCCTTTTCAGCCTGGAACAAACTGTACCAGTTTCAGCTCATTTGATAAATTCTGCCATGGACCACAATAGCCATTCTCTCTCTCTCTCTCTCTCTCTCTCTCTCTCTCTCTCTCTCTCACACACACACACACACACACACACACACACACACAAGCATCTCATGGCCAGATATAGAAAAGCCTGCTAATCAGAAAGCCCAGGAATTCAACTAGGCAAGCTAGACACAAAGCAGATGTGATAACAAGAGATGCTATCAGGAGTTCTTATTTAGGTCTCCAGCTGGCCAAATGTGCCTGTTCCATGAGTGTTCCAAAGACTCCATTACATTCCTCCGATATGATTCTCATTTGCTCTCAGATATGTTTTGTTTAGTTGCCTCTTTGTTGGAGCAGTTAGCTTCTCTCTTAAGCCTCTCCTCTCCTCTCCTCTCCTCTCCTCTCTCCCTCCTTATCTCCAAAATCTCCACTGAATTGTAAATCTGGCTGCATCAGGATTATTGGGAAAAGTATATCCTATATACATTTGCCAAAATAGGAATTGCAGACAGGCAGATATAATTGATAACCACACAGCAGGGCTTCCAAAGTTGTATCAATGACAAAAGGATCTATGAAATTTGGGGGTGTTCAAACATAACAAATAAATAATCAGCGGGGACCAGTTTTCCTGCATTAAAGCAGAAGTCAGCCATTAATTACCTGGTCTTCACTCTTTGCACTGCAACAACCACTAGCTAAATAAGGAAACAAATTCTTGAATCAGTTTCTGAACTTTGTGGCCTTATTCATTTGAATGAATGACTCAGTCCATCCACCAGATTTCCAGTTGGATAAAAGTAGATGAAGGAAGTGGAAACTTTAAAGATAACTCCTCAATTTTGTTCCATATCCCATGAATACTCAATTTTGAATTTGGCACACCTATCTAGATGCTCTGATTCTCCACCTGTCTACTGGAAGGCTTTAGAGGAAGGTCTTCCAACTTTGCTTCTCTAACAGGTCCATCAAAAATTCAGGCTTATATGTGAGTATATTTCTTTACTCAAAAAGAGCGGAATCCCATATGGTGAGAGATATAGGTAGATATATATTACCCTGATACTAGCTGCAGTCAAAGTTCAGGTTTTTTTGCAGAAAAGAAAAACAAGGAGAACTCTCGGGCAACTGCTGTTCCATTTGAAGACTATGAGTTGAAAGGAAGGAATTACTTCCTAACAAAGATTTAACATGCCAAAGAACCAGAGGATGGACTGATCTAGCATATGAAAAAGAGAGATAGTTTTAAAAAATGTTGTTGCTTGGTTAAGGAAGTGAAGATTCCCCCCGCCCCTTCCTTAAAAGAACGACCCTCTCCCCCTTTTTTAAACAAAACAGAACACTCTCCTTGACCTCCCAATATTGTACGTTGTTGGGGAAAAAAACCTCAAACTTCTTCCAGCAGTACTTTGAAAATCGTTGTTTATGGACAGATTTTTCAAGGCGGGGATTAATATTAGGTTTATTTATTAACTTAGTATCCCAGCTTTATTATTTTTGCAAATAACTCAAAGTGGATCCCCACACATATGCCTCCTCCTATACTCCCCACAACAATTAACCCTGTGAGGTAGATGGGGTTGAGAGAGAGTGACTGGCTCAAAATCACCCAGCCAGCTTTTGTGGCTAAGACTGAACTCACAATCTTCCACTTTCTAGAATAGAATAGAACAGAATAGAATAGAATAGAACAGAACAGAATAGAATTCTTTATTGGCCAAGTGTGATTGGACACACAAGGAATTTGTCTGGTAGCTTGGTGACTTAACCACTAAACCAAACTGGTTCTCAAAGCACATTGCCTTCCTTTGTGGGTAGGAGAAAATATTGTCACTGTTCTTCCCGATAGGAAATGCTGGTTCTGATTTAACCATCCAGTTCAGGGGAATCAAACTCGCATCGTCACAGTGGCGTCATGTGACATATCCCCCTTCGCTAAACTGGTCATGGCCAGAGTGTGATGAACCTGGCCCATGGGCCACAAGTTTGACAGCCCTGATCGAGTTTAAATGGCTCATCGGGAATGGGATCAATAGTTTTGTTTATTTGTCTCTCTTTCACATATGCAAGGTCAGCCAATACCCTGGTTCTCTGCTGCATTAAATCTACCCCTAGCAAAAAAATCCCCTACCCTCAAATGCATCCGCAAATACAGCATCAGTAAAAAAAATCTTTTTTTGGCACCTGAGCTCCAACTGACTCTCTGATGTGGAGGACAAGCCAACCTGAGCATAAAATAAAGGCCTAGACGAGGGGTTAATTAAGCAGCTGGTTTGACTTGCTGTGAATCCAGGCTATGCAGTTCCTAACTTAACACTGTCAGAATGGAGGACACCATAAAAATGGAGACTCAGCACCCCTTTGCAATCCTCACGTGACTCAATTCTCTTTCCAGCCAAGGTGGATTAGTTCAAATTGTATTCTCTGGTCTGTTGGAGCATAACAATGAAATAGCAACTTTCAAGAAGTATATGAAACACGCTGGAAGTTAAGTAGGGGATGAATCACACATGCAGCCGCTCATCCATTCTAGCAGGGAAAGTTAGCGATACAGCAAGGGATCCGTTAATAACGATCAATCAAAAGCCACACTATGCCATAAAAATCCAGGCAAGTCAGTAAAAATTCCACTAAGGAGGTCCAATTTAGCCTTCCCTATTGACCCAATCTTCCAGGTATGCTGGATTATAATCTTATCATTCCCCAACAATCCCGGGCTGAGAGAGCCTCAGGTTAAACTAGATTACCACAGTGATTAGAATGCCAGAGCTGAATTCAGACTCAAGATTACATTTAATTACAAAAGCCAAACAGAGTCTTTAGGTTTGGATGCAATTGCATCTGTGGCTATTGTGACCTGCTTGTGGGCTTCTCAAAGTTACCTGTGTGTATCCAGAGAACTTTGGAGTCATTCAGAACTGCTCCTTCTTGTAGTTGTTCTCACATGCATCTTTTACTCATGCCAAAATAATCATGGTGCAATTATACTGGAGCACCTGTGCATTTCTACTCAGTAAAACTTTAAAACACCACAATCAAGCTACAGAAGAGGCAGAAAGGAGCAGCTGGATCATATAGCAACCGACTGGCCATCAGTGGAAAATAATATCGATCTTCACAGCTTCTTTTATTTGAAATTCCTGCTTCAGATCTTAAGAGTGATCTCTCTGGAACTGATGCAACAATAATCTGTATCACTGGGTTTCATCACCTGAGATTTATTTGCTTTGTCTCTTTCTATTTTGTTGATCCATACCTTCAAATATAAAACTCACTGTCTCCCACTGGACCTAGGAGCCCTTCCAATTCTCTCTTGGCAATCCAGAGTCTGCTTACCTTCATACATCTCCAGGATGTGAACGGTATCTCCAACCTGTAAAGAGAGCTCCACATCCTGGACTGCTTTGTAATTGTAGATGGCTGAAAAACAAAAGCAACAGATGGAGAAAGAAAGACATAAACCAAAGGTGGCTAATTGCAATTAAAGCCAACATCTTCAACTACCACCCTTAAGTAACTCCCGGGTCTTTGAATCCTTCTGGGGGACTCACCCAAGTCTACCATCAGTGAGGTGGGAAAGATAAACCTTCCGTTCACCTTCCTAGGTGTTTAGTAGTCACATTTTGCATTCCCATTCATAATAAATGAAAGAGCACAAAAATGGAATGGACGTGCTTTCCATTGGTCTTACCACTCATCTCATTTTCTTATTGGACTAATAGTTGCCTAGCCAGAGACCAGCTATTAATCTAGTAGCGCAGTGGTCCAAATGCAGTACTGCAGGCAAACTCTGCCCACGGCCTGGAGTTTGATCCTAATGGGGCTCAAGGTTGACTCAGCCTTCCATCCTTCTAAGATCAGTAAAATGAGGGCCCAGAGTGTTGGGGGCAATATGCTACTGTACTGCACTATGGGGAGGTATATAAGTCTAAGTATTATGGCTATTACTAATCTGAGTTGTCATGACACAACATTATAAATAAACAAGTAATTAAAGGCAACTCTAGGCAGAAAAGGTAAGTCAAGAACAAGGCTTGGTTATGTGTATGGTGTGCAAAGTACTCACTTTTCACCAAAGTTTAACATAAGGTCTGTGTTGGGACATCTTGCTAGACCTAGTATAGTATACTTTGCAAAGCAGATACAATTTCAGAAAGCATACTTATAACAGCTGCCTCCTCCCATTAAAAAAAAACACATCAGGGGATTTTGCCCTAAGCATTAATTCACACTAGTGGATTAACTCACACTAAAACCAGTTAACAATGGTTCAAGCACAATGCATAGGGCTTGTAATCATCTCTCAGTGTAAATTGGGGGTGTCCAATTTTGGCAACTTTAAGCCTTATGAACTTCAATTCCTAGAAAGCGCCAGTCAGCATTAAATTTGCAGGTTTTAAAGTTGTCAAGGTTGGACACTCCTGGTGTAGATACTTCCCAGGATTGCAGATAGCAACCAAAGGACCTATGAGGTGCATCAGCTAAAGGGTTAAACTAAATATGGGAGATATTAGTTACCTCAATATGGGAGAATCAATGTGAGTGAGCAGTTAAGAACTCTTGGAGAAAAGACAAATAAAAAATTGGCACTCAGTGGACCTCTTGATAGGCAAAAGAGCCTGCAATTACCCTCTTCTCACCAACTCTTCAATCTGCAAAGTTGCTCCACCCCATTTCTCATGTTCTCAATTCTATATGAATCAAGAAAGAATAATGCTAACTGAACTCACATGATGAATACAGTCAAAGACACTCTTGTTAAGAATAATATCTGATCAACCCCAAGACAGACGTTTAATATAACTCTTTCATGCTGTAGATCAGAGGTCTTAGCCAATTTAAGACTTGGTAACTTTAAGACCTTGGGCACTTTAAGACTTTGGCAAGTTTAAGACCTGTGGACTTCAATTCCCAGAAGTCTTAAAGTTACCAAGATTGGAGACCCCTGCTATAGATCAAGGGCCAAAGCTCTACCAATCTTCTGAATGACAATTCCTGTTAGCATGGCCAATAACCTGAAAGGGTAAGAAATGTCTCCCCAAACCTGAGAGATCGAATATAGAATATCAGAGTTGGAAAAGACCTTGGAGGTCTTCTAGTCCAACCCCCACTCAAGCAGGAGACCATTTCCCACAGGTGGCTGTCTAATCTCTTCTTAAAAGCCTCCAGTGATGGAGCTTAAAGCAACCTGCTCCACTGTTCCACTGTTGATTGTTCTGTCAGGAATTAGTGTTGATTAGTTTCCATCTGTTGTTTCTTGACTTGCCTTCTGTGCTTTGGAAAATAGGTTCACCATTCAAGAATTGGAGCACGGCTATCATGTATCCCCTGGTCCTTTTTTCACTAGACCAACCATACCCAATCCTGCAACCGTTCTTCATAGGTTTTAGTCTCCAGGCCCTTAATCATCTTCGTTGCTCTTCTCTGCACTTTTTCCAAAGTCTCAGCATCTTTTTAATAGGGTGCTGACCAAAACTGGATGCAGAATTCCAGGTGTGGTCTTACTAAGACTTTGTAAAACATGTTATCTCGATTCTATCCTCTGTTAATGTTAACATGGCACTGGCTATCCGGCTTGAGAACATCTGTGAAATACTTTTCCTTCTTTGTGTATGTGTTTGTGAAGACGTAAGTGTATAAGAACTTAACCAGGAAACACACTGAATTCATCCATAATTAGGTATATTACTTCCTGGGCTAATGCCAAGGTAAACAGAGTGGTCATAGTTTACCACACAGGAAATAATAAACTTGCAATGTTCCCTTTCAACTCTAGCGACTATAAATAATACTGCAATAAATGGCAACTTGAAGGTTTACTGGATATTTTGAGAACTGGCCGCTGGATGAATAGACATCTATTTTAAGTCTTCTTTTCCTCTGCTGCTCCTTCTCCTGAAACTCCAGCTTTTAAACAAAGGCTTTTCTAGCTCTCTTCTTTAATCCTTAAAGTTGGGATTAATCTTGTCAGTGTGAAAAGAACCATGCAGGTGGTATTTTTCTTATCAATCATCAGCTGAGCATATGCTGGGGCAGATTCACACGAGAATGCAAACACAGGGGTTCAGTAATAACCATGCGAGGAGGGGAGAGAGTTTAAAAATGTCAGCTGTGCCAACAGATAGAGCTCCCCCACACATTTCAAGGAAACTCCTTATCAAGGGAAATGTCTGTTGAAACATTAAACAAATTGCATTTTGCAAAGAGACACAAAGTTATGTCCCTTGAAACAGCAGAATAACAGTCGGAAGGGAGCCGTGGTGGCACAGTGGTTAGAATGCAGTACTGCGGGAAGTTCAAATCTCACCAGGCTCAAAGTTGATTCAGCCTTCCATCCTTGCGAGGTGGGTAAAACGAGGACCCAGATTGTTGGGGGCAAGAGGCTAACTCTAAACTGCTTGGAGAGGGCTGTAAAGCACTGTGAAGCAGTATATATATCTAAGTGCTATTGCTATTGCTATCTCGGAGGTCTTCTCTGACCTCCTGTTCATGCTGGAAACTTGTATCATTTCAGACAAACAGCTGTCCAATCTCTTCTTAAAAACCTCCAGAGTTGGAGGCAAGTCATTTCACTGATTAATTGTTCCACAGCCTTGTAGAAATCACTCTCCAAAGGTTTCTAAAACTTCTAAACTGTAGTTTCATTCTGTTTCACTCAATCCAAGTAACTATGGGGATTGTGAACAGGTGAGGAGCCTGTTTGTTTGTTTTTCCCTCCAGCTGGACATGGAGATTGAGGAAGGCTAGGTTAAATGAGTCTGAAAGGAAATGCTTAGGATCATATTGGAACTGGGATTCCCTGCTTCTTTGATTCCCAGACAAACTAAAACTGGTAAAAAAAGAACAAGCTTTGTTTCTGATTAGTGGTTGATTAGAATCACTACAAATCTCATTTGCTTTATTGTTAGTTCTAGTAGTTTGCTATTCAAATTAGGTGTTTCTTTTTGTCATTTAAAAAATAACTATTTACATTCCTAATGTTGAATAATAAAGCCTTTATGTACAACAACCTAATCCTATAACTGGTTAATGAAATGTCTTAAGAGTTATTTTCTTTAAAAAAAACGCAAATATATGTGCTTTATGTTTGTGAGTTTTATAGGCATCTGTGAGTTTGTGTTGGTTTGAAAAATGACTGTCTCTGTTTGGTGAAACTTTCAGTAAGAGGGTTTTTTGTTTGTTTGTTTCAGATATTCTCCCCTGTTCTCAATGCTTAATTTGGGAAAATGAATGCCAACAGATTTTTGATGCTTGCTTTCACTTTATTTGGAATTATGGGAACATAATTTGTTTCTGGCAAAATTCTATTATTCTGTCCTACCTTATATCCCAAATACAACAAATACGGACTTACTAGTTTAAACACAATACTATATTGCACTTCACTTTTCCCAGTCAATTCCTCAATTGTTTATTTGTACTGGCTGGTCAGGACAAGCCAGCAAAAGTGTTTAGCCAACATATACCAGTACTTGCATGATGGGGAATAGGTTGACCATCTCTTCTTCTGTCACAAAGAACAGGGGGTCAAGCTATTCTCCAAAGCACCTGAAGGCAGAACAAGAAGCAATGGATGGAAACTAATCAAGGAGAGAAGCAACCTAGAACTAAAGAGACATTTGCTGACAGTTAGAACAACTAATCAGTGGGACGAGTTTCTTCACCACTGGAGGTTTTTAAGAAAATATTTGACAATGATTTGTCTGAAATGGTGCAGGGTTTCCTGATTGCAGGTGGATATGTTCCAATATCACTTCAGGGATTGATATTTCTACAACTGGACATACAGACAAATTGGCATTTATACCAATTAAGCATACAATTTGTTGTTCAATATGGTGACAAGAATATTCTTGTTCCTCCTTCTTAACAAAAGCTGTCTTTTCTTTTTCTAAAGAGTCACAGCTTTAAAATAATCCTGTTGATGTACAAAAAAGGGTAGTGGTAGTGATTCACTGAGGCATATCCAAGCAGAAAAACTTGCCTGGGAACACACAAAGCTTTAATCAAAGTATGGTTCTACTAACTAAACTGACAAGAAAAGTCAATTTGAAAGTCAATTTGATTACAAAGAGGTTTAACTTTGGCAAAGTGAAAACCTATCATCCAGGTTTTGGGCACCAGGAACCAGTTCCGCGGAGAATGGTTTTTCTGCGGAATAGAAAGGACATGATTTCACATGCCAACTGCACCCTGCAGATCAGTCATAGCGTGTTTGCATGGCCCAGTTTCTGGCATGCCATGGACCGGTGCCAATCCATGGACCAGGAGTTTGCGACCCCTGAAACAGAAGACACACTAGACAGCAAGCCAAATTCAACTAGAAGGAAAGCAAGTATTTATTCTATTTTCTTAATTCAGTTATGAGGCCATTGGATGAACCCCTTCAGATGAACGTTGTTTTCTCCACCTACCTTCAGAATTGTTAAGAGGATAACATTGATTCCAGGTTTCGTAGGAAAGCATGGAGATGATATATCATAGAAAAGTGTTGACAATAAAACACAGGAGGAAATCGAACTGTTAGATGCATCATCTAGTGCAAGGGTCTTCAAGCTTGGCAAGTTTAAGACTTGTGGACTTCAACTCCCAGAATTCCTGAGCTAACATGACTGGAGGAGGAATTCTGGGAGTTGAAGTCCACAAGTCTTAAAGCTGTCAAGTTTGAAGACCCCTGATCTAGTGGAAGAGATTTGAACAATATAATACGGCGCTGGCCTCACAAGGAATTTATATACCTCCTGAATTTGGCAGAGGGATAAGACTTTTCTTTCATTGGTATCTGAAACTTTTCCAAATTTATGAAGTTCTTCATGAAAGTGAAACTGACAGGCTCATTCATTGCTGTGACCTGGCTTGGAAGGAAGGTTAAAGGGATAACAACTGGCCTAATTCAATGGCCATTGAATGACAGCTTGGAGAATTTTGCCAGGAACTTCCTGGTTCATATCTAAGCTACTGTGTTTTTCTTGAAAATATTTTACGCTTGTCTTAGATTATAACTAGTTTAATATTTGATTTGGGCAGGGCAAGAGATTCAAAACCTGCATTATACCCTAGATTCAGCAAGCCTGGTTTCCATTAACTGACAAACTTTTAAAATGACATTTAAATATTATACTTATTACGTTTGCAACAACAAAAGAATATGACAATCCATGAGTGGGCAGCTCAAAGGAAGAAAAATTCTGCAGTGGTCCAGCAATAAAACTTCAACACTTGGGGCAAACTCTGAAGTGATGTGAGATAAAAACAGTCAAGGTACAAATCTTCAGGGCATAGGCATATTTCTTACTGGGACCAAATCAAATAGGGCTAGTTCCTTCTAGCTTGGTACAATTTTACAATTTGCAACAAATTATCTGCAGCTAAACTAGCTTCAAATCTATACCTTCATCTTTGGAATCTCTGCCCCTTTATGTTCTCTTAAGATAGCCTTTCATGGAAAAATTGGAACAAGCAAATCAACTCTTAGCTGGAGAGGACTTGATAAGAGACACCAGTGGGAAGTCAGCATCTAATCATCATCTACAATATTTTGCTTGTAACATTTCTGAGTTTTGATCATAAAAACAAACAACAACATTATGAAGGTAGTCATCAATATGTAATCATAACTGAGTCTGGTCATTGTAGTTGTAAATTGAGGCATCACATGACCAGACCTGATTTTACAACTTTTTTTGCAGTGGTTATTAACCAAATCCATTTTTCCCCAATGGGCATTTTTTGCTGAAAAACTAGAAATAAATTGCAAATGGTTTTCCCAGTTGCGATGTAGGGCTGTGAAAGATAAGAAAGGGTGCGTGCAAAAGAATTGAAGCCTTTGAACTATGGTTCTGGGGAAGACTCCTGCGAATCCCTTGGACTGCAAGCTGATCCAACCGGTTGGTCCTAGAGGAGATCAACCCTGACTGCTCTTTAGAAGGCCAGATCCTGAAGATGAAACTCAAAGACTTTGGTCACCTGATGAGAAGGAAGGACTCCCTAGAGAAGAGCCTAGTGCTGGGAATGATGGAGTGCAAAAGAAGAAGAAGGGGACAGCAGAGAAGGAGGTGGCTGGGTGGAGTCACTGAAGCAGTCGGCGTGAGCTTAAAAGGACTCTGGGGGATGGTAGAGGACAGGAAGGCCTGGAGGAACATTGTCCATGAGGTTGCGATGGGTCAGATACGACTTCGCAACTAACAGCAACAAAGAAGTAAATACCAGCAACTGATAAAAAAAAGATCACAAATCATGGTCATGTGATTTTAGGACAGTGACAATGACCATAAAGGTAAGCCAGCTGCCAAGCACTCAAAATGCAGTTGAGTGATTGTGAGAGGTTACAGCCATCGAAACTCTGACAATGGATTGTAAATAACTGGGGAGATCTGTTGTAACTTCAAGAGGTCATTAAGTGACTGATCTTAAGTACAGGACTAGGATCAGTCACTAAAAGCTAGTCTTTTACAGGTAGCAAAATACATATACCAAGGTACATAAAAGATCAGCAATGAGGTCATTGAAGAATAGAATTCTAATAGAGTTTAGGCATGTTGGGGGTGGGAGGCTTTTTAGATTTGGAGTTTGAGTAAAATATTTTAGGTGTATTAAAGGTGTTAGTGGGAAAAGAACAGGGCAAACCAGGAGGCAAGAGTTAAGCATGTCATAAGTTAGAATTGTTGCATTCACACACAAGTGCTCCAAAGTCTCCCTTTTTTAGTGTAATCCCTTAATTTGGGAGTAGAGTTGTGATGACTGGATGGAGCTGAGAATTTACTGGCCAGATGCCCTTCCTAACACCATGTGGAAGTCGAACGGTTACCCCTCCTAAATTCCTTTGGACCTTATCTGATGCCAATTTACTACTAGACTTCCATTGATCCGATTCTTGAGTAGAGGCTTGAATAAATCGTCTATGCTGCAACTTAATTGGTGATCCTGATTCTGTGTGCCCGATATTGATCCATTTAACTCTGCCCCGCTCCCCAACTTCTGCCTGATGTTCTACAAATCACCTGTTTCATGCCTTGTTTCTTACACATTAGCTAAATATCTTACTATTGAAAACCATCAATCTGCTGCTGAATTTCAGGAGCACAAGCAAACAGGAGAGAGTAAACATGGTCCATCACAGCCTCCTGTTGTCATGTACCAATAGCTGACGGACTTCAGGTTTTCCGAATATCACAGAGGCGAAATAATGCTTCGGAAAATGTAATAGGCCTCTGTGAAATGTTAGGAAAAAATGCTCCAATATGAAACGCAACTGAACCATAGAAGCAATTAGCCAGAGAGGTACCAGATTCATTCAAGCGCAGTCTAGACAGGCAACTGTCAAGAATGATTTAATTTGAATTCCTGCAATGGGAAAGAGGTGGTCCCTTTCGTGAGTGAAAACCTTCAGCTGAATGCCCAACAGAAAACAAAACGTGACTGCATATGATTTTATCGATTGCATTCCTTCTTTGACTCTCCTTATCTTCCCTTCCTTGAAAACTTTGTTTCCCCCGCTATCCAAAGCTACTCATTTACAACAGTGTTTTTCAATCTCAACACTTTAAGGTGTGTGAACTTCAACTCCCCAGGAACACTGGGGAGTTGAATAAGTCCAAATACCCCAAAGATGCCGAATTTGAAAAATACCGATTTACAACATTTTGCGGGGAAGGGCTTTGCAGTCTAATTTTTAGGTGGGAAAATCACACTAAGATTATCTGTTCTTTGTTGTTGTTTTCTACGCTTGTTACTGTTTTTACTCTTTTATTACTCTTGTGAGCTGCCTGGGGTTAGGTCACATAAGCTGGGCGGCTGTTCAAATCTTTTAATTGAATAAATAAGCAAACAATGGTGTGGCCATTTCCACATACCTACAACAGCTTGCAGCAACAGCCTTCGTGATTGTGTCATTCCTTCTCAGATAGTGGTAAGCTGTCTGTAGCTGTCTTCCTCAGCACCAATATTACAGGCCAGATCTTTGAAATTTGGCACAAGAACCCTGATTTTGGTTGTATCTTCAATTGCTGGTAGCGGTACCCTCCCAAAAGGACTTCAAGGGCTCAGTGTAGATCAGAACTGTCCTTTTTCAGCTCTTCCAACAAAATCTGCCAGCTTTTTATGCATGTTTACCTCAAGCCCTCCAGATGTTTTAGCTATGAAAACTGTCAGTCCAATCCATAAGTCTACTGGGTTTCTCCCATTCTTGTTCCAATTTTTCTGAACCCTGCAATCGTTAAAGGGCAACGATGGTATGGGAAATTTCTACATTGCTCCTGACAGGCTTTTCAGACAGACCAGACAGGAAACATAACCAGATTTGCTAATTTTACTTTATTGTAAAGCTACATTTATAGAATATTGCAAGTCTGAATGAAAGTATAAATCTCTTACTGCCTCCTTTACAGCATGAGAAGCTACGAAGGGTCCTTTCCGAGCCTCATGCTCCTCTGTGGGCTGTGCACTCTCTTATCTGCCTAGTCAGCACCTCTTTGCCCCATCTCTCAAAATTTTTCTCACATACCTAGAATAAATCTACATTAATGATATCATATTCCCAGTTTTTGTCCTTTAAAACAAGGGTCAGAATGAATGCATTCAGTCCTGAATGCATTATTTTGCCTTTGAAAGATTCCCATTAAACAACAACAAAAAATACAAACCCCCAGCAATCTCACATTCAGACCAACAGCACTCTGCTACTGTCTGCCTCCCCTGTTGCTCTCGTAGACAGAATAAATAAATAAAATGTAAAAGCTGCACATGGATGTTCTCCAGCTGCAAAAAAGTACCCAGCCAGTTCTGACGGAAAATAACAGGCCAAAGATCCAATCACTGTTTTATATAACATATATACCTTACGGGGAAATTACGCTCCTATATAGTAAAATATGTACTGGCATACATGGTTTTTTTCACATTTACATACATTATTTCTTGACGCATGCCCAGTAAAAAATTGTACTGTTCTGAACATAAGATTCCCTTCCCCATCATGAATACCCCTTTACATCTTTTTAAAAATACCCCTTTACATCTTTTTTTTGTTTTTAGGTTTAAAAAAATATGTTCCCTTTTCCTCTTATTTTTCTTTTATATAAGCAGCAAGTAGTGTGGTCAACTCCAACTAGAAGCTGAATGACCTCTATCCCTAAGGGTTGGTAGAACCCAAAAGATTTCAAAGATGTTTGCATGCATTCAATCTGTGGGATCCCTTTGACTGAAATAATGAACTTAGAAACTTGGCTCAGAAACCTCTCTGCCTCCTCCTCCTCCTCCTCCTCCTCCTCCCTCCCTTGCAGTCTTCCAGCCCTTTCTGAGCAATCCACTCTGCCTCTCCAGTGGCATTCTGGCTCAGGCCAGTAACCTGATAGAAGGCCCTCCCTTCGTTTCTGGGTAGAACAAAGAGGTTTATTGATTGCCCTTGAACCAAACAGCTCGAGCCTTATTACATGGTTTTTCAGGCAAGAAAAGAAAAGGAAAGGAAAGGGAAAAAAAAAAAAGAAAGAGAAAGAGAGAAGAAAAAAAAAGAGAAAAGAAAATCACAAAGGATTGCACGGGATAAAGAGTTGCGTTCTTTCGAGCCATGCAATTTTAAAGTGGTATTTAAGCTGCTTTTGGAAGAAAACGCTGCTATGCGGCCTACTTGCCAAGCTTGGAACAAAACAAGAGGGACTTTATTTGAGAAGAAGTGGGAAGAAGAGATGGTCCTTAAGCCACGCCCAAAGAGAAGCTCCTTCACAGCCTCAAAGACCTTTTTGATCTCTGGGGAAGTTTTGAGATGCTATGTCTAGATATTAACCATATCAAAGAAGGCGAGAAGGAAGAGTAGCCCCAGGATGCTATGCAAATCAAAAGTCAAGTACAGGAGCAGCGCCAGCAATATTTAACAGTTAACTTCTTGTTTCTGTTCTGGCCTTACCTGCCTCGCAGGGGTAATAAAATGAGAATCAAAGCTCGTATGAGTCAAAGCTCAATTATTACTGTTGTGAAAGGTTTATTGCTGGTATTTTGCATATTGACTGTTGCCCTTCTTTTCAATTCATATTCATCATGGCTCTTTTTTTCAAAGTCCTCCTTTCTTTATCTATATACTAGCTCTATACCCGTGCTTCACAACAAAACTATGTGGTCAGGCTTAGTTTTGGGGGAGGAAAATAAGGGGGAAAAAATTCTGCTTCTGTCTACGAGCATCCATCACTATTTCTAGCTAGTGTCCTGTCAGTGTGTGAGAGAGTTGAGGGCTGTTTGGAAACTGAAACTGTATTTGCTGCGTGAACAAGAAGGAGACAGCAAGGAGCCTGGGTGTGGCTTAACTCAATTGTTCTGTAGTAAAGCTGCTTGGTGCTGTGAAACTGAAACTCCTCTGCCTGTGTTTTGCATTTGGAACGGATTTCTTCTCAGTGGGAAGGGGCAGTAGAACGCCTTGGCATCACAGTGTGTTAATAATAATATGCAAAATACTGATGGTCTGATGGTCATTTTGAAAAATCCTTTCTTAGTGAGCACCTAGAAGCCAAGAAGAATTTTACAGTTCTGGAGATTTTGTGATGATGTGTGAGTGGTATTTCACTTTTATATATATAGATTGTTGATCAATCACTCAGTCAGTCTACACTTGGAATTAATGTGTAAACTTTAATAAGTCTACGGAACAATTTCAGAAAGCTTACAGACTTTTAAGTTGCACACATATTTTGGGTATTTTCTTATATATACTGTAGATCAATTATTGACTTCTCACTGAGAAAAAGACAACTATGACTTAACTCCAGCAGACAAAAGTTACACCAGCTTCAACATAAACTTCTAAACTGAAGAAAAGACAGGTTCCTAGCTCACGCATGTATTTTTATGATGACAGTGCCAGTAAAACTAGCCATGAGGATGGCAGAGTATGAAATCTTGTGAAGAGGCAAAGAAAAAAAAAAAGGAAGAAAACAGCATATTTTAGGCAGCACTGAAATTTCCCAGACAAAAAAGCCTCTTATTTGCTACATTCCTCCCTTTGCTCAAAGTTATGCCAAGCATAGGAAAAAAAAAAATCAAGCTGAAAAGGGAATTCATTGTCTAGGAGAAAAAGCCATCCACAAAAAGAAGCAGACAATGAAGATTGTTAACTGGGACTCGGGGTGATGGATACGACAAAGTGTTCGACTTGAATTGAGGAAATTAGCTTGCAAGGCTTCAGTTAACCATGAACCCACAGCGGGGCTCCAGAAAATCTCCAGCCTCCATGAGGAGGAAACCTTAATATATCTGGGATATATAATATATCATTGTAAATATGTGTATAATCACTGAAAGGTCTTACGACAAATTATGAAGAAACTTCAGAAGTGGTGCATGTTAAATATCAATGAGTGTATCCTAAAAGTAATTAAGGGCCAGTTAAAATCGTGCTCTAATTAATCCAAATACAAATTTGGAAGGAAAAAAAAAACTGAAACGTGCCAAATTAAAATTAAGTTGTGGCTAGAAGGAGAAGCAGATAACTAGGAGGAGCATCTTAGGTGGAGTGAAGGGAAGGAGATGAGGTCACGATCGGACACAATGTATCCTTTCATAAACCAAACAGCCCAAAGCAAATGAATGCGATGCCTCATTAGCCTTCTGAGAGGTCCACCAATTTTGGCTCACCTTCTAAACCAAAAATGTGTCGTTGCCAGGATTTGCACCATCCAAGAAATGGAGTGTGCCTTCAAACTTTGCCTAAATCACTTCAAACCCCGGACTACAGTAACTGTCCTGCCCAATCAACGCACCCAATTGTCAGAGATGATGAGTTTTACTTATTACAATTGTCCTGAACAGCTCATCTCCTTGGTTTTGCATATGTACTTCATTTACTTTCTGAATTTCTTTCAGAATGCACGGATTGGTGCTTTAAACTTGCTTACAAGTTTATGCTTACAAGCTTGTTTCCTGTCTATTTTACTTCAGAGAAAATACAGATCTCTGCTCTTCATATATGGTTTTTAAGATACCACCACCTCTGTTTTTATGCTGTACCCTTACATCTTATGGATGAGAAGCATATTGCATGCACACAAACTATAAATGGACGAAAGCAGTAGAGCCAACAATCTGGAATTAAAGAGGCCAAGAAGGGGCGTGCATAAGCGCACAATCGTGCCTACCGTCCCTGTCCTATTGTCCCCAATTATTCCTACACATTTCCTGTATTTAGACTTATGTTTATTATCTTGTAAGGTACTGACAAATAAATAAATAAAAAATAAAGTCACCAAGAAGCTACCACCAAAGCAAAGCTACCCATAGTAGCTTTAGCAACATATGTTGAGAGAAAGATGATTTCATCAACAGCCCAAGATCTACAAATAACTGAGATGCAGTGAAAACACATACATCCAGAAGAAGCTGGACAGGTACTAAAATCACATTGTTAAAAATCGTCATGCCTAGAATTGGCAATTTCTAGCAAAACTACTGCGCCACCATTACTATATTTCTGAGTTTTACATTGCTTCTTTTTATTCAGTCTTTATCTACTTTATTAGTACTTCAAAGAGACAGTCAAGGATACTATAGTAATTTCTCTTGGATATTTCTCAGAGACAGTCAAAGAGCAACAAGGATACTATAGTAATTTTTCACACAAATTCTTCATTTCCCACAATCTGCCAGTAGAAAAACAAAATGTGAGGGGGGAAAAAAACTGTCCCCCAAACAAAATATATAATTCTTGGACTTGAAATCCATGAATCTTAAAATTGCCAAGGTTGAGAAATACTGAAAAAGCTTTGTTTTGTCTAGGTAGGAAGGCAGCAGGCTGTTTAATTCCCTTGACCCAGAAATCCAGCTGCGTTGGAGTCATCTGTATGTAACCCAGTTATCCCTAATTGAATACTCTGGAGACTACTGGATTTCAACTTCCAGATCTCTAAATCAAGATAATTTTGTTGTTCAACATCTAGGTTTCAGACAACCCCACTGCTTCCCTCCAGGTTACTCTTTTCCCAAAAACTTGCTGAGCTAAAAAAAGAGAGAGAAATCAGAAGGACAGGGAAATTAATGTCCTTCTAACAAAACGATCTGCAGCAAAATGAAATTGTTCAAATGTGCAACAGATTTCTTACTATTTACACATTACTCACATTATAATAATAAGCACCGTTAGTTGTGCTTAATTATCACGTGACTATTTTAGTTCCCCTCTTCAAGAGTTTGTTAAAAAAAAAGAGAGAGAGAGAGAGGGACAATTCTGCAAACCCTGGAGTTCCCCTCTCTGCAGATAATGTGGTGCTGTTTCATAAGCAAGAGGCTTTAAAAATTAAGCACCGAAAGCCAAACAATCAAATGAAGCATATGTGCCATCGCAAAAGCCCTGGGTAGCTTAACTTGGCAGAGAAGGATCATCCCAATGGGATCTTCTCCAAGGTAAATCCAGGTGTTTATTGATCTAGTTGATTGCCCCACCCAGACACTGATTCAGAATATGCATTACTCCACAGGGATTCATTTAAAAAAAATTAAAAGTGGTATTGGATGACATCAATAAGTTAACAACAACAACAAGAAGTCAAATCTCTGGATGAAATCATTCAACACTGCCCATTAGATGTTAAGCAGTTTGGGAGATAACAAAACACCCTGTGGAACCACAATTTAACTGCCTGCCAGAGGGAAGGCAACCATGCCCTATCATTAATTTCTTCAATTCAACATCTAAATAAGACTGAGAGATTCAAAAGAGAGTGAGATAGAATGAAGAATGAAGCTAGATGAAGAGTGTTTACCTTGGCAAACTGTCTTTTGGCACCTTTTACTTCACATGGCAACCAAAACCTTCCCACTTCTAAGGAATAAGGTGAAAGGAACTTTAGAAACCACCGTGGGTTGGACTTGGGATCAACTCTGAATTGCTATGCCATTTTTTTTAAAAAAATAAAGTGCCTGTTAAACAGCCAGTTTGGTCTAATAGTTAAGGTGCCAGGCTGGAAACCAGGACTCTTGTGAGTTCTAGTCCCATTTTAGGCATGAAAACCAACTGGGGGCCTTTGGGCCAGTCACTTTCTCTCAGCCCAACTCATCTCGCAGGGATGTTGTTGTGGGGAAAAGGAAGGAGCATGAGGTATGTTCACTGCCTCAAGTCAGCCTTCCATCCTTCCAAGATCAGTAAAATGAGGACCCAGATTGTTGGAAGCAATATGCTGATATTGTAAACTGCTCAGAGAGTGCTATAAAGCACTCTAGAGTGGTAAAGATAAAGGTTCCCCTCGCACATATGTGCTTGTCATTTCCAGCTCTAGGGGGCTGTGCTCATCTCCGTTACAAAGCCAATAATCCAGCGCTGTCTGAAGACGTCTTCGTGGTCATGTGGGTGGCATGACTACATGCCAAAGGCACACAGAATGCTGTTACCTTCCCATCAAAGTGATCCTTATTTTTCTACTTGCAATTCTTACATGCTTTCAAACTGCTAGGTTGGCAGAAGCTGGGACAAGTAATGGGAGCTCACTCCGTTATGCGGCGCTAGGGATTCAAACCACCAAACTACTGACCTTTCTGATCAACAAGTTCAGCATCTTAGCCACTGAGCCACCGCGTCCCTCTCGTAGAGTAGTGTATAAGTCTAAATGCTACTGGTATTATTTATAACAAACAATAAAGGGCAGATTAAAAATCTAAATAAACGAATTAAATAAAAGAGGTAGACGGAAAAGCTGTCCTAGGTAGACTATTGAATGTTTGGAAGAGAAGAAAAAAGTTTGCTGCAGGCCATGAAAACAAGGTAGAGAGCAAATCTATGGTTGAATCTGCTTCTATAGTGGGAACCTCCCAGATAATTATACCATACAGCCAGGGTTCCAATTTAGTTGTAGCTGTACTCTGCTATTTGCCTTACATAAGGGTATCTTCACTCTCTTTCCATCCACTCTTACCAAGCAAGTACTCACTGATTTAAGATAAGAAGACTCCCAAGCTGATTACATAGGCTACATTCTTTTCTACTTCATGCCTTGGTTTTAAGTGATACCATCAAGGTCAGATTTGTGGTTGTGGATATGCGGCGAGGGGAGAGGGAGGTTAGTCCCCCCACTCCAATCAACAGAAAGAGCTACAGTAGGAGGTTCCAAAAGAAAAGGAGGAGGACTAGGGGTGATATGATAGCAGTGTTCCAATATCTCAGGGGCTGCCACAAAGAAGAGGGGGTCAACCTATTCTGCAGAGCACCGAAGAACAAGAAGCTACGATGGAAATTGGAAATAAGGAGAAATTTTCTGACAGTTAGATCAATCACTCAGCAGAACAGCTTGCTTTCAGAAGTTGTAGGTGCTCCATCACTGGAGATTTTAAAGACGAGATTGGACAGCCATTTGTCTGAACCAGACTA
Source organism: Pseudonaja textilis (assembly GCF_049901715.1). Lineage (NCBI taxonomy): Eukaryota > Metazoa > Chordata > Lepidosauria > Squamata > Elapidae > Pseudonaja > Pseudonaja textilis. The sequence goes on along the minus strand of NC_141998.1, from coordinate 7,448,116 downwards.
CCATAGAAAACCACCAAGGTCACTTCCAACTTTATTCTGTTATTCTTTAGTGTAATAGTAGACTTTCTGTTTACATGTCAAAGAACAAGAGTCCATCATCTGCTACTCCATGCACACAAAAAACCCTACTTTTAAGACAATCACTTAACAACCACCAATGCAGCTGAAGACAACGTGTGGTTTGGGGAACCCATGAAAGCTCAAACACAACTTAAGGATCTGTCTTCCTGTCATGTGTGGCCAGCTCCCGCCTTTTACCCCAAGGCAACGGCTTTGTTCTACCTCATAAATTTAGAGCCATTGCAAATTGCATCATTTAACATGTCACAGCATAACTTCTTGAATACATTGACAGCATTTGCTTTTTCGTCCTTGCTCTAAAAATAAGAGGTTGTTGTTTCACACAAGCGTCTCAGCTGTGGCAGTTCCAAATGGGATCCTCAGCTTATAAACTAGCAATTATAAATTGCTCCATTACCCCCAGAATATGCACAAATTATGCTCTTAAAGGAAATTACCTCCAGTTTAAGAGCCATCAAGCTAAAACATACTTTTAAGATAAGGAGCTGTTTTTCATGGACCAAAATCACATTTTTTTTCCAAGTCAAGAGTTTTTTATATATTTTTTTTTACTCTTGCTGTAGTTGAAGAGTAAAAAATATACAGAAAGTTTGCTGTCCAGAGACATCTCAATATAATTCCCACCCTTGAAATTCTGAAATAATAAGGCTGCACCTTCCTGGAAGTCATTAATAGCAATAGCACTTAGACTTATTTAAGAGTCTATTGTAGATTATAGAGTTATAGGCAAGCTTCCAATTAAATTCTTTTCTTTTGTTTCTTTCTGACAGAATCTAGTGACAAAGTTACTTCAATGGATCCATCTCCATCCAGAAAACATTTTTTTAAGTAAACAGAATAAGCAAATTACAAAGATGGGGAAAATCAGAGGTGACATTACTGTGAAATACTATAAAAAGCTTCATTACAAGCCATTTGTAAAATGTTGGGACCCTATTGGAGTTCCATGAATCAGTTTGGGAAGATATATATCCAGAAGCTGCTGAACTAAGCCCAGAAGGGCCTGATCACAATGTCCTGGGAGAAATGAAGCAGTGCCCCAGAATTCCACTTTTTAAAACTCATTCAATGTATACAGCAGGTCTTGATTTCTTTCTATAACTAATAGATGGTTTTATAATACAAGTAGTCCTTGACTTACAACAGTTCATTTAGTGGCCGTTCAAAATTACAATGGCGCTAGAAAAAGTGACTTATGATCTTATTTCCTACTTATGACCTTTGCAGCCTCCCCAGGGTCACATGATGTACACTCGAATGCTTGACAACTGGTTCATATTTATGATGGTTCTGTGGTCATATGATCACCGCTTGTGACCTTTTGCCCAGCAAAGACAATGGGGAATCCAGATTTGCTTAATGATGGTGTTACTAATTTAACAACTGCAGTGATTCATTTAACAAATGCGGCAAGAAAAGTCATACAATGGGGCAAAACTTACTTAACAAGTTTCTCACTTAGCAACAGAAATTTTGGGTCAATCGTGGTCATCAGTCAAGGATGACCATAATGTACAGTTTAGTCACAATGTGACTTTTCCCTTTTTCTCCTGCCATTATTCCTCCAAAGAAACAACCAATTTAGCTGGAATATTTTCCAAGATCACTCATGCATTCATGAAATCATAGGGGTGGAAGGACCTTGGAGGTCTTCTAATCTGACCTCCTGCCCAAGGCTCTAATGACACCATGCCAAGAGCATCTTACTCTACCAACGATATTAATTAAAACTGAAAAGCCATACAGGAAAGCCAGCTCATCAATGACTCATTGGAAGACAGAAACTAACTTTAAGGTGTGCAGATTAAATATGGTTTTTGTTTCCATTTAGATAAGGTGGCAAGCTATCTTCATGTATATACTGCAAATACATTTAGAACTGATAACGAGGTAACTCAATTTACTGAATCAACATAAGCTCAGGGAATGTGAGAAACTATGCTGTTCATTCATATCAACCTAGGTCATTTTGAAGTAAAAGCTGGACATCAACATTTGACTACTAGATCTGAACTATTCACTTAAAGATTGATCAAGCCAAACAAAAACCAAACACCTGGATACTAGTTCATATTGCAACAAAACTCCACATTGGCAACAGGAAGGGCATCTAGTCACTCAGTTGCCCAGACTCCATCCCACAAGGGATTATGGGGTTGTTAAAAGATGATGGTACGAATTCATATTTGTTCTGATCAAGGCTTATTGAGACACTAACAAACACACATTAGTCCCCAAACCCTTTTTTCTTTATTTCAATGGCTGTGAATTTTAGTCATTCACCTAAGTCCTTTGGGATAAGTCTGATAAGCACATACCTTTATCTTCCTTGAAATGTTGCCAGTGACTAAATTTCCAATTAGTTATACAAGGCCAAACGGAGCACAAACTTGACACAGAGCTTCAGGTTTGAAACCGACCAGAACGAACAAAGTTGCTTCCTGCAAAAGGTTCCTGTCCCCGTGCTCCTCCCTTATGTCTTATGGGAGGGCCAATCACCTCCAAGCCTTACACCCGAGTTGTCCCTTTTGCCTTAACTATTCTTGTTTTCTGGCAGCTCTACGCATGCACGCACTGGGAACAGACTCCCCTTGTTCCTCTGCCTCGCTGCTGTCAGATTTTTGGAAGCTCCGGAGTCAGCACATAACTCCCAGATGTCCCTGGCCCCATCTCTGTATCAGACACAGGACCCTCGTCCGAGTCCTCCCCAGACTCCCGGACTAGCCCATGTTCCTCCTCACTGTCCAACTCTGCTGCCATCTCCGCAGGCTGCTGGTGGACCACAACAATATTGCAGGGTCTAATCTGGGTCAATCACTGGGACCAGAGGTTTTGTCTTCCAAGCTTTTGGACTTGCAGTGGAGCCTAACTTCAGGGAACTTCTGAAGATGGGCTCCAGACGTTTCCTGAAGATGGGCTTCAGCATGAAGCTTGGAAGACAAAACCTCTAGTCCTGGTGACCGAGCCAAATTGGACTCTGCAATATTATCCTGGGACATGTATATTTTGCCTTCATTCGCTAGTTCATATTTCTCAACAACAGAAGTTGGCAGTTTTTATATAACAGTAGACGTTGCCCTAAAAAATGTCAACCAAGGTCTTGTGTCGTGTCACCATGGTAGAAAAAAAGGGGGTTTTCTATTTGTTTCCCCCACTGGGGGAAGTAGATTAAATGGTAACGGGAAGCTTAACAAACTTCTCGTCTTTTTTTTGGTTTATCATCAAAACTAGAAGAATTCAAGGACTGCACAAAAAGCGGCTCAGATTACTCTTCCTGTCTGCTCACAAATTTAAAGGACAGCATGTAATCTTTTAAACTTTCCTCCTGTGTGTTATGTGAGCAAGTACTTATGTACTTCCATTTGTACAAGGGACACTGAATTTCCATTCAAAATTCCCTATCAGTCACCCAACTTAAAATGATGGAGAATAGGCACTGAGAAATAACAGACTTCCAACATAACTGAAACATACTGAAAAATCTCTACAGTTATTGTACACATACTAGCAAGGCTTAAATGACATTGTAGTTTAGCATCTTGCGGGAACTCTGCCTTTGAGTTCACATCTTGTATTCTATTAATTCCATTAATCCAGGATATGGTTTATTTGTTTGAACAACAACACTATGCCAAACAAACAAACAAACAATTGTGTAGCATGAACGCAGCCTACTGTAAGTTTAAGCTGCAGTTAACAGAACATCTGCTATTTCATATTTTCTATTTTTGTCATTCTTATAATTAAGAGATTATAGTTTTGAGAGGGAGAGAGAGAGAGATCTCACAGATTGCAGTTTTATATACAGCTGGTCCTCATGTTAAGACCTTTTGTTTAACAACCATTTGAAGTTACAAGAGTGCTGAAAAAAACGGTTGTGACAAAAACCATTGCAACAACGATAAAAATTTGGGTGCTTGGCAATCAGCATGCGTTCACAATGGCTTCAGTGTTCTGAGGTCACACGATTGCCATTTGAGATCTTCCCAGGCAGCTTCTTGCAAGCTAAGTCACTGGGGGACACTGGATTTGTTTAATAACTCTGGCAATAAAGGTCAAAAAAATTAAACATCACTTGCTTAATGACCCCATTGCATACCGCTGGACATTTTGTTCATAAGTTGAAGACTCCCTGTACATGTATTGAGATGCAATTTTATAGAATACTGCATCCAATTTTGGTCAGCACACTATAAAGAAAACATTGAAACTCTAGAAAAAGTACAGAGAAGAGCAACCAGGATGATTAGGGGACTGGAGGCTAAAACATACAACGAACGGTTGCAGGAACTAGGCATGGCTAGTCTAGTGAAGAGAAGGACCAGGGGAGACAGGATGGAGGTCTTCCAATATTTGAGGGGCTGCCACAAAGAGGAGGGGTCAACCTGTTTTTCAAAGCACCTGAAGGCCAGACAAGGAATAATGAATGGAAACTGATCAAGGAGAGATTCAACCTGGAACTAAGAAGAAATTTCTCTGACAGTGAGAACAATCAACCAATGGAACAGAAGCTGCCTTCAGAAGTTGTGGGAGCTTCATCACTGGAAGCTTTCACGAAAAGACTGGACTCCTATCTGTCACAAATGGTGTAGGGTCTCCTGCTTGGGCAGGGGGTTAGACTAGATGGCCTACAAAGTCCCTTCCAACTCTGATCATCTGTTATCTGTTATTTCATGTTGAGAGAAACAATTATGAGAAAGTCTTCCCAGTTTCAGTGGACAATCACGAATGGCCTTGGGAATCTTCTCAACAGATGGCTGGTTACCTATGGATTAGTGCCAAGCCCATTGCTTATGTCTCCTCTTTTGATCCTTGAGGGGGGTTAGACTAGATGACCTACAAGATCCCTTCCATCTCTGTTAATCTGTATCAGACAAAGTTTAAAAGGGGTTACAATCAGTCAATCACTAGATACTTCAGTTGTACTGTTTCTCAAAATATATACTCTGGTTTGTGTTCTTACATTAATTTGAGGTGATGCTAAATATGTAAAGAGTTCCTCTTTTTTCAGAGTTCCTATATGTTAGGTTCAGATTTAGTATTCACCGAAAATCAATGGAACTTCAGTGAGTCATGACTAATTTGCCACACTGATTTCAATGCATGATTTGCTGTAAGCATGATCCTGACTCAAACCCTATGATTCAATTGGTCCCAAGTTTCACAACTGGGGAGAAATAATTCATATTTCTAAACCTAACAGGTACAAATCTAATTTTGATAGTATTTCTGAGGCAAGACTAATAGGGGGAAGGAACTTCAGAAGAGCTATCTGGACTGTAGTTCAGCCACCTAATCAGACATCTTTTGTAAAATCAGAAAGGTAAACCAATACAGACTTTGATAGACGTTTGGGGGATTATTGTCAATATGTTTTTATGTTTTGTGCTATTATTATTATTATTATCCTGATTTGTCAAATTAGGGGGCAAGTATAGGTAGCTTTCGACTTACAACCATCATTGAGCCCAAAATTTATGTTGCTAAGTGAGACATTTAAGTGAGTTTTACCCCATTTTACGACCTTTCTTGCCACCATTGTTAAGCGAATGATGGTTAAGTGATGGTTAAGTTAGTAACCCAGTTGTTAAGTGAATCTGGCTTCCCCACTGACTTTGCTTGTCAGAGACACTTGGACCCTGCAAACAATCATAAAGATAAGTCAATTGCCAAGCCTCTGATTTTTAATCCCATGACTATGGGAATGCTGCAACAATTGTAAGTGTGAAAAACAGTCACAACTCATTTTTTTCCAGGGTTGCTGTAACTTTGAAGGGTCGCTGAATGAACGGCTGTAAAACCAGGACTACCTGTATCCCTGCAAGCATTGGCCGTAAATCTGCATTGTTCATTAGTTATTGCTTCTTTATTTCCCCCATACAATTCAAAGTGTTTATGGAGCCATGGTTTGCTTCAACGTGCTTTACTGAATTGGCTGGGTATGCACAACCTGCTACACCAGGGGTGTCAAACTTGATTGCATTCAGGGCCACATCAGGGTTGTGTTTTGACCTTGGGCGGTGGCGGAGTGTCTATGTGTGGCTGGGGTGGGCGTGACCAGCTCCATGCCACTCATGTCAGGGGTTCCTGTGGTGGGATTTAATTTTTTTTACTACCAGTTCTGTGGGCGTGGCTTGGTGGGCGTGGCAGGGGAAAGATACTGTAAAATCTCCAGTCAGTATTCACTGATTCTCTGAACTACTCAAAACTTCCGCTATCGGTTCTCCAGAACTGGTCAGAACCTGCTGAATATCACCTCTGGCCTGGAGGGAATCCTCCTGCAGCCCTTTGTCAGTGAAAATGGAGCCTGGGAGGCATCGCGGGCTGGTCCTTCACTATTTCCAGAGTGGCCCCACGGGCCAGATCTAAGCACCCCGCAGGCTGGATCTGGCCCGCAGGCCTTGAGTTTGACACCCCTGTGCTACACTGTAGACCAGGGGTCCCCAAACTTGGCAAGTTTAAGACTTGTGGACTTCAACTCCCAGGATTCCTGAGCTAACATGACCTGAGGAGGAATTCTGGGAGTTGAAGTCCACAAGTCTTAAAGTTGCCAAATTTGCAGACCTCTGCTGTAGACCACAGTCACACACAGCTGTCAAAACTAAATCATCCAGATTAAGACATAAAATGGATCTACCATCACCCAGTCAACATGCTTGATCTTAACTGAGATCACCAGAGTATTTGCCTGAGGACCTTTTAAGGCTATTATTGCTACAGCTTTGTACTTCTTTAATTGATCTTGATGGGTTAGCTACCTTCTGCTGATGGGTTAGCTGCCTTCTGCTTGTTTGGGCTTAAAGAAAAACACACATGTAACATTCTAAAGCTGTGTCCAAGCACCTTTGATTTCCAGATGTGTTTCACTCACCACAAAATAGCAAATCTTGAATGTCCTTAGCGGATGAAAGGCGTTCTATACATTTTTTATTGATTTTCTATGCATTTTCTTAACAAGTGGGATAACGCATAGAAGTTGTAGATTTACTCTATACTTGTGATGGCAAATCTATGGCATGCGTGCCAGAAGTGGCACGCACAGCCACTTCTGTCGGCACGCAAGAGGTCACTTGGCAGAGCCTCAGGTGCCTTTTCAAGTTCAGTTCTGAATTGAAGAAGCTTCTTGAATGAGAAGCAAAATGTCTTCAAGTAGACTTCTCTGATGATAGTTCCATTAAACTAGCATCAGAAGTAACCAGTGACTTGTTTTGTTCCTACAGAATCTAATCAATCCATTCATGTCACCAGATATTGTGTGGTAATAAGTTACCCAACTGAATTCATGTTATGACCCAAAACTACTTTTGATCTGGTCACTCATGGGATGTCTCAGAATTCTAGAATGATATCCTTTTCTCCAATTCCCAATTACAACTCAACCTTTCTTCTGCCTTGGCTGCACAAACGGTGCAGTATATGCTATATTGCTCCTTTGCAGCTAAGGCAGCACCAGCTCACACACAAGGAGGAAATGGAAGTAGTAGCTGTGGGAAGATCCAAGAATTGCAGAAGTGCAAAAGTTTTGCTGGAAACAACAATTCTAATGGGGAATTTCCTAAAGAACTCACCAGAGACTAAATAAATGCAGCTTCTCTAAGAATTAGAATCACTTCAATATTTCTGAAACTGGATATGAGAATTGCCCCAACTGGGGATATCAGTAGAAATTGTAAGTATAAATCTGCCAATGGCAGCAAAGATAATTTAACATGGGAAACAATAAAAACTCGACATCATCCAATAAAGTTCAACAGTAAAAATCTCGACAATTCATCCAAAGACCCAAATCTTCTATGTAACTCTAATATATTCTGAGACAAAGAATCAAAATACAGATTTCCAGAAAATTTCCATTCTAAAACTTTAAGATCAAGGTAACAGTGATAGAATGTACATTTATCTATAACTTTTTGAATCCAAGAGTCCAGTTACTAAATTATTGGTGAGTATTAGGAAAGAAAAGATATACTAACTCAGGGAAGTCTTGTAGACTTCAACTCCCAGAATTCCCCATCCATCCACCCACCCACCCATCCATCCATCCATCCATGCTGCCTGGGGAATTCTGGGAGTTGAAGTCCACAAATCTGAAATTTGCCAAGATGGGACACCCCTGTACTAAGTGAAGACATCCAAAAAAATCTATACAGGCTAAAAGGTATGTTTTTTCCTAAGGTCCATAGAAATCAAAGGATAGTTCCAGTGCTAGAAATAATATCAATAAGGCTGAAAATTTTATGAAGAGAATGTTAAGTATTATTGACTTTATGCTGGAAAAAGAGAGTAAAATACAGGTAACAGAATAACAGGCTTTGGAAGGGATCTTGGAGCTATTCTAATCCAACCTCACACTCAGTTAGGAAACCCTATATTTCAAACAAATGGTTGTCCAATCTCTTCTTAAAAGCTTTGCACAACTTCTGTGCAAAGTTGTTCCACTGATTAATTGCACTGTCAGTAAATTCCTCCTTAGTTCTAAGTTGCTTCTCTCCTGGATTTAGTTTCCATCCGTTGCTTCTTGTCCTGCCCTCAGGGGCTCTGGAGAATAGCTTGACTCCCTCTTCTTTGGGGCAGCCCCTGAGATATTGGAAGACTGCTATCAGGTCACCCCCTAATGAAATGAAGGGCTTTTCTTTTCATTAAACTAAACACACCCAATTCCAGCAACCATGTGTTTTAGCCTCCAGTCCCCTCAAGGTAATCTTCAATTTACAACTATTTGTTTCAAAACTGTTTGAAGTAACGATGGTGCTTGGGGGAGAGAGACACTTTACAACCAGTCTTCACACTTATAACTGTTGCAGCATTCCCAGAGTCACAGGATCGATATTTGGGTGCTTGGCAACCAGCATATATTTACGATGCTTATAGCTGGCCATTTGCAATCTTAGCAGACTTCCCACAAGCAAAGTCAATGAGAGGAGTTGGATTTGCAGTGATTCACTTAAGAACCATAGCCAAAAAAAAAAAAGCTACTCCAACCCTGCTTTGATTTTCACTGCAACCCTTTAAGACCGATCAGGTTGGAGAACAGTAAATGCCCAGCCTCAGCTAGCAAGTGCTGACTTATTATGAACCTGAATTCAGGCTTCCTTGTTCGGCCCTTAAAACTTGAAAGAGAAATATTCGGTGGGGGAAATATTCAGCTTCAGGCCTATTTATGATTTCCAGTGGAATTATTACACAACGTGTGAATCAAAGAGCTGCTGATATTGCAAATATCTCAGTCATCCACGAGTAGCTGCTACTGGCTTGGAAACTGCTCCTAAGCCCCAGGATCCTTCATTTGAGGAAAGAACCAGAAGGTGACACACGTCTTCTTCATTTTGGCCTAACTGCCTCGAGTCGCTACCCACCTTGATTTCCAAGCCACCGGCTCTCAGAAGAAAAAGCTAGATATAATAAAGTAAACGTGATGGTGAAAGAAAAATAGAAGGAGAAGGAATGTCCAGGTCTTGTCTGGGCTAAAAGTGACCCTGAGTTCTGAGAAAACACAAGATAACTACAGCTCATCAGGCTAGATCCAGGAACTGCACACAAAACTCTCCATGGGGGATGGGTAGAAAAAGGAGAACATTCTTCTAAGGAGAATTTAGCTGACAGTTACAGCAATGAATCAGTGGAACAGCTTGCCTTCAGAAATCATGGGTGCTCCAACACCAGAGGTCTTGAAGAAGAGACTGAGCCACCCCTTTGTCTGAAATGGCATATAGGGTTTCCTGCTTGAGCAGAGGGCTGGACTAGAAGACCTCCAAAGTCCCTTCCATCTCTTGTTATTCTGCTAAGCTGTCTTATGGAGAAGGATTGTGCAGAGCGCGATTTAAATTCTGATGGATTGGTTGGGGTGGCAAGATGGCCTAGCATGAAGGCCAAGGGTCCACTGTTTGAGTACACAACCTTTCACATCAAACACACACACACGCCCCCAACCAGCCCACCTCTGCACTCCCTATTAATTAATCGGATGTCACAATTTATGGCCGAGGCTGACAGCCTTTCTGTGCTTCCCATCAGGCTGTGCCACCTCTGCAGGGGAGGTTAATTAAGCCACCGTAAACAATATTCCAACACACACACACACCCCTTTTCTTTCTTTGCAGCCCCTGCCACTAAAAAAAAATCCCAATGGGGTGGGGGTGGGGGTGGGGGCAAGAAGGAAAACAAAACAATGGGGGGGGGTCCTTGTGCTCTCTGGGCTTGTTTGCTTGGAGATGTTTCATTACCCAACCAGGTAACATCATCAGTCTACGTTGCAATGTATAAAACAATTATTTGCAAAAGCAAACTACACGCACAGCAAACCAGACCACAGAAACGGTGGGGCTGCATATGACTCTCTTATACTGAGCTTCAAAGGCTGATGATGTTGGCTAGTTTGGGTAATGTGCAGGAAAACAACCAAGCTCGGAGAAGAACCTCGAGCACTCCTAATGTTAACCCCCGAGCTACAAATACTCTTCTCTATGGACAAAAACAATCTATTCCCCCACCCCACCCCCGTCTGAGCTATGCAAGAAGAACCTTAAAGGATAACTAACCAGCCAACGGGTGGGTGGATGGACAGTTGATTCCAACTCTCCCTCCAAATCCCATCTCTCTCTACCTGATGGCTGGGGATGATGGGAACAGTGAGCCCTGCCAGGCTGGAAGACGCTTTGGCAAAGTTGAAAAAAACAAAAAAGAGGCTGCAGAAAGGAAGGTGGGGGTGAAGAAAAGGCGTTTTTCTTCCGCCGAAAAAAAGGCAGCTGAGGGTGGGGTCTCGTTTCCCATTCCCCGGCTGCGAACCGACTGGGATTCGCAGCCGAAACCGGAATCCTTCCGGCGGCCGAATATCAGAGCGGGAGAGAGAGAGAAACCTTCTTCAGGCCAAGCAGGAAGGAGGACAGAAAAGGAACAGAAAGAGGCGAGCTGATGGGAGGAAGAAAAGGAGGGAGAGAGAGAGAGAGAGAGGGAGGGAGGGAGATCCGCCCCGCAGACAATCTGTGGACTACATGGGAAAGTTCCAGGCAGAGGGACGGGACGGCGACACGCATCTCTGCACGTGGGAAACAGGGGGCGGGGGGCAAGCTCAGAGTGGCCCCCGGGTACTCACCCACGCCATATTTCTCCCGCTTGGTGGGGATCCAGCGAGCCATGCCGGGGCTGGACTGGAGGGGTGGGGAGAGCCTCGCCTCCTCCTCCTCCTCCGCCTGCTGTTGCTGGCCGAGCCCGGGCTCCGCGCTTCAGCCTCCGCCGGTCTCGGTGGCCTCCAGCTCGCCTGCCATAGTTGGGGGTGGGGTGGGGGTGTAAACCCGGTTCCTGGCTCGCTGGCTGCTCCGCCGCCGCTGCGCCTTCCCGCTTTTCTCTCTGCCCAAGTTAATTCTCCAGCCGCCGCTGCCGCCGCCGCCCGGGCAGCTTTGGGAACTCCAACGGGCCCGCCTTCCACCGAGGGCAGCGAGACGAGCAAAGGGCGGGCGCTCTCCGCCTCTGTTCGGGCGGGATCACCTGCTCCGACGGCCTCTCGCTCTCTTCCCCTGCCCGGGATGGGAAAGGACTTGGCCGCCCAGGATGCCGCCTTCGTGGGTCCGCACCAGCGCCGGATGTTCACCCGAGGCGGGTGCTACGGAGCTGCCGGCGCTGAATTGTGTGTGTGTTTGTGCGTGTGCTTCACAGTGCCTTTTGGGGGTTCTCTTCTCACGCCAAGGGGTCAGTCTATTTTCCAAAGAACCCGAAGGTCAGACAAGGAACAATGGATGGAAACTGATCAAGGAGAGATTCAACCTGAGAATAAGGAGAAACTTTCTGACCGTGAGAACAATCAACCCATAGAACAGAAGTTGCCTTCGAAAGTTGTGGGAGCGCCATTACTGGAAGCTTTCGAAAGATATTGGACTCCCATCTGTCATAAATGGTGTAAGGTCTCCTGCTTGGGTGGGGGTTGACTAGATGACCTACAGGAGCACCCATAACTTCTGAAGGCAAGCTGTTCCATTGGTTAATTGCTCTCACCATTTGGAAATGGCTAGAGTAATGAACAGAAGAACCAGGGGAGACAGGATTGCATCTTCCAATATATGAGGGGCTGCCCCAGAGAGGAGGGGGTCAAGCTATTTTCTAAAGCACCTGAAGGCCAGACAAGGAATAATGGATGGAAACTGAACAAGGAGAGATTCAACTTGGAAATAAGGAGAAACTTTCTGACAGTGAGAACAATCAACCCATGGAACAGAAGTTGCCCTCCGAAGTTGTGGGAGCGACACCACTTGAGACTTTCAATAAGAGATTAGACTCCATCCGTCAGAAATGGTGTAGGGTCTCCTGCTTGGGCAGGGGTTGGACTAGATGACCTACAAGGTCCCTTCCAACTCTGATTATCTGTTATCTGTCTTTCCCCAACATTTCTGGGGCTTCTGCCATTTGGGGGTATTTCTCCTCCGCCCCGTTCCAAGCCTGTTGATCCTTCCCTTCCACAGGAATGATGCCATTGGACCAATATTAGTAGTCTTTGACTTACAACTGTTCGTTTAGTAACCGTTCAAAATGACAATGGTACTGAAAAAAGTTTTCCCCACTTATGACCATTGCAGCATCCACATGGTCATGTGATCACAATTCAGATGCTTGGCAACTGATTCCTATTTAATGATTGTTTGCAGTGTTCTGGGGTCTTTTGTGACTTTCTTTTCAAGCAAAGTCCATGTGGGAAAGCCAGATTCACTTAACAACTAAGTGACTAACTTAACAACTGCAGCGATAACCACGATGACAAGAAAGGCAGTAAAATGGGGCAAAACGCCCTTAACAAATGTCTCAAGCCACAGAAATGATGGGTTCAGTTGTAGTCATAAGTTGAGGACTGCCTGTATTCTTGTTGGCCTTGGAAATAAAAGTGTTGTTGAACCGCATTTCGCAACTGCAGCCCCTTGAAGATATGTGGACTTCCATTCCCAGAATTCCCCCAGCCAGCATCGGGGATTGTGGGAATTGAAGTCCATATTTCTTCAGGGTGCTGAAGTTGAAAAACACTGGTTTGGTGTGTGTGTGTGTTTCACCCTTTTCTCCACCGCTCTGCTCCAGTTTAGATACTTTGAACTACAATTCCCATCCTCTAAACCAAGACTCTCCAAATTTGGCAAGTTTAAGTCTTGTGGACTTCAACTCCCAGAATTCCTGAGCTAACATGACTGGGGGAGGAATTCTGGGAGTTGAAGTCCACAAGTCTTAAAGCTGTCAAGTTTGAAGACCCCTGGTCTAAACTGAGCCTTCCCTGATAGTCTAAAGCAAAGCTCTCCAAACTTGGCAAGTTTAAGACTTGTGGACTTCAACTCCCAACTCCCATAGCTGGCTGGAGAATTCTGGGAGTTGAAGTCCACAAGTCTTAAACTTGCCAAGTTTGGGGACCCCTGGTCTAAAGTAGGGGAAAGTACTAAACTTGTTTAAACTTGCGTTCTTCTTTGCTTGGAAGGAACAGATCCAGAAAAAGACAGTGGTTTCATTTTAGATCTCTCCTGGTGGCTAAGAAGACACACTTACCATGGGCAATGCGTGCAAGACACACCTAAGTTCACCATGGATTACTCCACCACATTTTCCGATGTGCATGGCACATAAAACCAGGTATAGTGTGCCGCCTGCATGTACATGCCACCTAACCCGAAAGAGAGTTGGATGTTTTCTAATTAAAAAAAAATGTCTTGTTTTGTGGCTTGGAATGCCAGCTATGTCCAACTGCAACATTGTTCCAGCAGAGAGAAAGTTGTTGCAACTTTAGTATAAAACAAACATTTTTAAAAGTACACACTGCATCTTTAAAGATACAGCTGACAGACTTGGTCATTTGTTTCAGGAATATATAGCTGAAGGGCACCTTACATGCATACAGCATTAGTCATCTTAGAGGACTGATACACCCAGTTTCTAATTAAACAGGCAAGCTTTCATGGCAGAGTCTCATCCTGCTTCTTCTAAGTATCCTACTGATCGTTGGCTGGGATCGATCTGTGCAAGAACCCAACAGCTCTTTTTAAAATAACCCCCCCACCCCACACACACACTCCTTCACCTCCCACCTCTGCCTTTTAATCTGGACTTTAGAATAAGAGGTGGTTCCTATCTTCCTTGATTCACTCTCCTTATCAGGAACGAAGTGGATTTAAGGATTAGAAGGGCTCACATGACCAGAATTTCTGGCTGGCCAAGATATAATTCAGAAGGTCGAGATGAAGATATTACATTTTTTTAAAAACAAAACAAAAGCGTAATCCAAGCCTGGATGCTAGGTGTGACCTTTTTGCAAAACCAGGAAAGCTACAAATCTCCAGTTGACTTATTTTGATTTATTTTTAATTTAAGTATTTATATCCCATCTTTATTATTTTTATAAATATCTCAAGGTGGTGAACATACTTAATATTCCTTCACCCTCCTATTTTGCCCGCAACAACAACAACCCTGTGAATTGAGTTGGGATGAGAGAGAGAGTGACTGGCCCAAAGTCACACTAGGTCTATTCATACCTAAGGCAGGACAAGAACTTACAGCCTCCTGGTTTCTAGGCCAGCACCTTAATCTTAACAAATTGGCTCTTTAGCGGGAAGTCTTCCTTGAGTTGGGCTCAGTTCTTATGGATGTCATAGACCTGTGATGGCTAACCTTGTCATCGTCGCTTGCCGAAAGTGTGCATGAATGCCTGCACCCAGGGATGGGATTCTACCAGTTTGCACCTATTAGTTAGAACTGGTTGTTAACATTCTAAGCAGTTCAGAGAACCGGTTGTTAGAAGAAATTACTGGCCTAATCCTGTAAGGAAGGCAGGAAGGAAACATTCTGGTGTTGCTCACAGAAACTGCTTCTCTGTTAACCCTTATTACATTCTTGGCAGGGCTAGACTTCCTGTCTTAGGAACTTCTCTGGAGTTTTTTCCCATCCTTTGCTGGTACTTTGCTTGTGTGGAGTGACCATTCAAAGTTACAATGGCACGGAAAAAAGTGACTTATGACCATTTTTCAAACTTACGACTGTTGCAGCATCCCCACAGTCATGAGAGGCCAGGTGAGGAGATGCGTGCCTCGATGTGAGTGATATTGAGTTGGCCACAGCCAGCCAATAACAGGACCACCAAGCCACGCCTACCACCTAAGCCATGCCCACAGAACTGGTTGTTAAAAAAAATTTGAATCCCACCCCTGCCTGCACCCATAATGCAATGCTTGTGCAATCCTCCACCCCCTGCGCATGTGCACATGTCCTCCCCAACACGCACTGCATGCATGCCCCTGCATGCAACCCGCCCCCTGCGTATGCACGGCAGATACCCAACAATCAGCTGGATGGTAGGAGGCGTGGGCGCATTCGCTGTGGATCTGTTCCGGGTGATGGCTCATATGCTGGCAGAAATGGCTCTGCGTATCACTTCCAACACTTGTGCCATAGGTTTGCTATCACAGCCATAGACTGATTTATATGATTTTGTTGACCATCAGACAAACACTTAATGCCACTGCTTTCTTTTGGGATTATTTTATTTTATTTTCAGTTTAGCTTATAGCCCAGGGATTTCTTAAAGCAGGGTTGTCAAACTTAAGGCCCAGCGGCCAAATCTGGCCCACGGGTGCTTAGATATGGCCTGTGGGATCACCCTTGAAACAGAGAACTGGTCCATGGTGCTTCTGCCAGTGAAAAGGGAGCTTGTGAGGA
Source organism: Pseudonaja textilis (assembly GCF_049901715.1). NCBI lineage: Eukaryota > Metazoa > Chordata > Lepidosauria > Squamata > Elapidae > Pseudonaja > Pseudonaja textilis. The sequence goes on along the minus strand of NC_141998.1, from coordinate 7,432,360 downwards.
CCACGGTTGGCCCTTCCAAACTGTTTTCACTAGCAAAGGGTTGCAAGAGGCCATCGTGGGTGAAAACGGAGCTCAGGAGCCCGTTTTCACTGGCCAAGCACTCAAGCCATGACAGGCACCTCAGACACAAGTGACGTTGAACTGGCCATGCCCACCCTGGCGCCCCGAGGTCAAATACAACCCTAATGTGGCCCTCAATGAAATCAAGTTTGATACCCCTGTTTTAGAGTCTTCCATTCAAGAACTTCCATAAATAAAAGCAGGAACAGGACACTTTTCTCAACTGGGGGGGGGTCCAACATCATATTTTTCAAGGGCCAAGATAACATCATCCAAGGAGGTGGAACCAGAACTGTCCATGACATTAATCCTACCCTGAAGATGACTATCACATGCTATTTCCAAAAACCTTGTTTTTATTTCAACGGCTGTGAATTATATGCATTCACAGCTGTAATGAGTCCCAAAGAGTTTATGAAGAGCCCAACAGAAGTCTGCCACAGTCTTTCGGGATAAGGCTGATAAGCACCCACTTTTATCTCCCTTGAAATGCTGTCAATGACTAAATTGCCAATTAGCTGTACAAGGCCAAACGGAGCACAAAGTCAACATGGAGCTTCAGAGTTTAAACAGATGAGAATGAACAATGTTGCTTCCTGCAAAGGTTCATGTCCCTTTACTCCTCCTTTATGTCTTATAGGAGGGGCCGATCATCTCCAAGCCTTACTCCCAAGTCACCCTTTTGTCTTAACTATTCTTGCCTTCTGGCAGTTCTACTCAAGCGCACACTGGGAACAGGCTCCCGTTGTTCCTCTGCCTTGCTGATGTCAGATTCTGGAGGTTTCGGAGTCAGCACTTAACTGTCAGATGGCCTTGGCCCCATCTCTGTATTGGATGCAGATCCCTCATCCGAGCCCCTCAAGGACTGGCTCATGTTCCTCCCCATTGTCCGACTCTGCTGCCAGCTTTGCAGGCCACCGACGGACCACAACAGAACACAGCAAACACCCTTTCTCCTTCCTTTCCCAGTGAACACTGTCCAGAAGGTATCTTATCGATTGCACTGAAGTCAACACTGAAGGAGAAATGAGTAAAAGCCGTGGAAGATGCATGCAGGTTCTGACTTGCCTATTCCTGGCCTCGCATAAAAGCACAAGGTTTGAATGCCCATGAGTTTCAGGTTCAAGTCTTAACAATGACAACTAAACATCACTGAGGATAGACTGGGATGGGGCAAGAAAGAAACAAGCCATACAGATCACAGTTGCTACCTTTGCCAATCTCAGACCCTGCAGCAATTCCAAGCCACAGTCTATCACTGCTGTTCTCCCCAAACTTTACCAACATGTTAAGTGCTCAACCAGGGGAAAAAACACACTTGATCATGTGTATTCAAATATTAAGTATGCTTATAGAGCAAAACCTCTTCCCCACTTCGGACAATCAGACCATCTCACCCTGCTTTTACTACCAGCCTACACTCCCCTTAGGAAGAGAACAAAACCTAGCAGTCAAACTATTAGATGCTTGCCTGAAAATGCCCTCTCCCAGCTTCAGGACTGTTTTGCCCACACAGATTGGAGCATTTTCAAACAACAGGACTTCAAGTTATACACAGAGACTGTGCTTTTCTACATGAAGACCTGTGTAGAAAATGTCACTGTGGATAAACGCATGAGGACCTTCCCAAACAGGAAACCCTGGATGACCAGTGAAGTCCAGAGTCTGATCAGGGCCCGTGACCTGGCTTTCAGAGCAGGTGGCACCTCACAGTACAGCACTGCCAGAGCTGAGCTGAGAAGGGGCATCAAACATGCTAAGGAGATTTATAGGAGGAAGGTTGAGGGCCACTTTACTGACAGTGACCCACAGCAGATGTGGAGGGGCATACAGGCCCTGACCAACTATAAAGGCCAGGGCCCAACAAACATCAAGAGCAGTAGCACTCTGGCAGAGGAGCTAAACAGCTTTTCGCACGTTTTGAGACCACCAAGAACCTGGACATACTGCCTCATGAGGACCACGATGCTGCACCTCTTTATCTTCAGGTGCATGAGGTGAGAAAAACACTGGGAGCAGTAAATCCCAGGAAAGCTGCTGGGCCTGATGGCATTCCTGGTGCCGTAGTTAAAGCGTGTGCTGACCAGTTGGCAGAAATACAGAGCTGTTCAATCTATCTTTAACACATGCCATCATCCCACAATGCCTGAAGGCTGCAACCATCATCCCCCGTTCCCCAAAAAACAAATATAAACACTCTCAATGACAATAGGCCCATAGCATTAACAAGTTCCATTATGAAGGTTTTTGAGCGACTAGTTTCACAGCACATCAGAGACTGCCTCCCGCCCTCCTTTGATCAACATCAGTTTGCTTGTAGAGCAAACTGATCTGCAGAAGATGCTGTGGCATCACACTTCATAGAGTGCTGAGTCATCTGGAGAACAACAGAGCTATGTGAGGATGCTCTTTGTGGACTACAGCTCTGCGTTTAACACTATCATCCCAGATATACTAGTAACCAAACTATAATCTGCAGGTCCCCACCCCCACGTGCTCCTGGATTAAGAACTTTTTGACAAACAGACCACAGTCTGTTAGACTTGGCCCCCACCTTTCTTCCACTATTACACTCAGTACTGGTCCCCCCCAGGGTTGTGTCTTGAGCCCCCTGCTATATGCCTAGTACACCTTTGACTGCTCACCAAGCCATGCAACAAACACCATCATAAAGTTTGCGGACGACACAACCGTGATTGGTCTCATCTCCGGAGAGGATGAGACGGCATATAGGGCAGACGTAGAGAACCTGTCTGTCTGGTGTTCACAGAACAATCTGTCACTGGATGTCCATAAAACCAAAGAACTGATTATGGACTTCAGGAAACATGGACAGGACCACACCCCACTCATCATCAATGGAGAAAATGTGGAAACTGTCCTTATGATCAGATTCCTTGGCATCCATATTTCAGCTGGTATCTCCTGGTCCCCTAATACCAAGGCCATAGTGAAGAAGGCTCAGCAGTAGCTGCACTTCCTGCAGGTTCTCAGGAAGAACAATCTGGATAAGAAGCTGTTGCTGGCTTTCTATAAAGCCTCTGTGGAGAGCACTCTGACATATTGTCTGGGTGTGTGGTATGCAGGCTCCACAGTTGAGGACAGGAAAACTGTACAGAGGGTGATAAACACAGCTCAAAAGATCATTGGTTGCCGTCTGCCCTCCCTGGAAGACTTAGCCAGGTCCCACTGCCAAAGCAGAATCAAGGCCATCATAGAAGACCCCTCACACCCTCGCAATTATCTTTTTGACCTGCTGCCGTCTGGATGGCGTTTTAGGTCAATAAAATCCCACACCACTAGACTAACAAATAGTTTCTTTCCCTGGGCCATCCGAACCGCAAATAAACACAAAGTCACTACCTTATTAAGATGTGCAAAAATGTGAAATCTCAATACCTCATTCAGATGTATAATAACATATTACAGTACAATCCACCTCTTGTGTATTATACTTGGCTAAGCATTACAGTCAGTGCTGGATGTATATTTTGTGTATATTCGTAGATATTGTACTCTCAATTTGCAAATAGAGACGTGGGTACTCTATCTTTCTTATCTTCATTTTTAAGTGCTTTGGTTTTATTGTATTGCGAACAGTTGCTGGGGTGCATCCACAGTTCCGTTGTACTTGTACAATGACAATAAAGTTCTTCTAATTCTAATTCTAATTCCTTGAAGTTGGACAGAGCTCCCAGCTGCCCAATGACAAAGTGAAAGGTTGGCATTCCACTTGGTATCACCATCTCCTTGCTGGGCTTGCTTTCACTGTGAGGGACAGAAGAGGGGATAACAATGTCTATCTGCGATAGCAACAAAGCCAACTTTCCACTTTGGAAGGGATCGGGAAATCCCAAATAGGGGGCAGAGACAGGACTTCCATCAATGGAAGCCACCCGTTCTGAAGCCCTGAAATGTGCTTCAAACCTGTCTTGGTTGTCCGTCCTCTGGATCTGGAAAACACCAGATCTTAAAATGAGTTGGATCAATCCCCAAGTCATCTTACACAAGGCAGAATACACAGTAACGCAGTTGGAAGGGGCTTTGGAGGTCTTCTAGTCCAACCCTCCACTCTGGCATACTGTTCCAGACTAACAGTTTTCCAGACTCTTCTCAAAAACCTCCAATAATGGAACACCCACAACTTCTGAAGGCAAACCCTTCCACTGATTAATTGGTCTAACAGTCAGGAAATATCTCCTTAGTTCTAGGTTGGATCTCTCTTTGATAAGCTTCAATCCATTTGCTCTGTGTCCTACAGAAGAATAGACCAACCCCCTATTGTCTGTGTCAGTAGTTCAGCTACGTATAGGAAGACTGCTGTCATGTCATCCCTAGCCCTTCTCTCCAGTAGTCTAAATCAGAGGTCTCCAAACTTGGCAACTTTAAGACTTACAGACTTGCAACTCCCCAAATTCCTCCTCCAGTCATGTTAGCTCAGGAATTCTGGGAGTTGAAGTCCACAAGCCTTAAAATTGCCAAGTTTGAAGACCCTTGGTCTAGATATACCGAGTTCCCACAACTGTTCGTTATAGTCTTTAGCCTCCAGGCAATCATCTTCAGGAGATGTGGCCCTGGTCTCAAACTGGTCAGCATTTACATGTGAAGGAAGCTAGATGGAACATTTATCTGGGTCAGCATAAATCAATTCAGAGATTAGAGATCACCAGGAGACAACCTTTGGCTGCAGAAAGTCTTCCTTCTCAAGCATTTCTAGCTAAATTGCCTAACCCAGGGTTCTGCAACCTTAAATACTCAAAGAGCCATTTGGACCCATTTCCCACGGAAAAAAAATACCACTGGGAGCCTCAAAACCTGGGTGGGTGTGACCAACTCACTATCACTCCCACCCAGTCACATGACCCCCCCGCCACACCTACGCAGGTTTTGTGGCTCCTGGTGTTTTCTGTGGGAAATGGGTCTCTCTCTCTCTTTCTCTCTCTCTTTCTCTCTCTCTCTCTCTCTCTCTCTCCTTCCTTCCCTCCCTCTCATTTCTGTTTTTTTGTGTTTTACCTTCTCATGCCAGGCGACAAATGATTGGGGGGGGTGAGTGGTGGGGACAGCCAGTGGTGGGATCACCCAACAGGGAGCCACAGCAGAGGGCCCAAAGAGCCACATGCAGCTCCCGAGCTACGGGTTGCTAACTAATTGTTGAGAGAAAATTATGAGTTCCTTGGAAAGGTCTTCCAGTTAGAGAACTGTGTCCACGAGTCCAATACCCCCCCAGGACACTTTGAACAAAACCCCCTTGTTCTCTGGAGATAAGAATCTGATGTAATTGTTCAGAGAGCACCAGGTTGCAATAGGCTGGAGGAGTTCAATGCTAGTAAAGAAAGATAATCTGATGTGGGCGTAAGGCTTGTGGTTGGTTGTTTTTCTGCATACGTTACAGGCTTAATTAATGCTGTTGCTAGATCTAATAGTTGACGCTGATTTTTGGTACTAATGAATCAATATGAAATGCTTGCATCTACCTCTGTTTGTCTTTTGGCTGTATTGTTTAAATTATTAAAAGGGACTAATTGTTTTAAATCTGAAGTGGGTTGGAGGCCCTTTCTTCCAGGCTTCTCAAACAGATAAAATGGGGATATGTTTGCATTTTCAGATAGAATGCCATGCATATTTATGAAGGGCTTATCCTTTGTAAAAGCTTTCTGACCGAAAAAGCTTTGAGCCAATCGGCAGCGGCCCAAGTTAGGAAGAATAAGGATGGTTGTTAGCAAGATCAGCAAAGAAGCTTAAAACCCAGCCGATATTTATCGTGAAGGAAAGAGGCAGAGAAGGTATCTCCAATGCTTGAAAAAACAAGGTCAGCAAAAGACTTAAGCCACTTTCCTGTCATTGAGGACACAGAACTGACCTTACAAGAACTCACAGAAGTAGTTATTGACATATAGTTTTGCTGTACTGATGGCTATCAGGTCACAGTCAAAGTCTGGAGCATACAAATGATTGAATAACTTAAACCACTTCTAACTGCACGTCTATGGAGAGTCTCCATCATCCAGGCCATGGTTGTCCCAAAGGTGCTTTTTCAAGAGGCAACTGGATTATCTGGTTTTTCTTTGAAGATGTTTCGCTTCTCATCCAGGAAGCTTCTTCAGCTCTGACTGGATGGTGGGGAATGGAAGGATTTATACTCCTTGCAGACAGCTGGTCATTTGCATCCTTTTTAGAGCATTGTTGAGGCCACTTGGAGGTTTATCTGTGTCCCCGGGGTCACATGAGTGGTGCCAATGGTTCCTGTAGTCTGCAATTTTTTTCTGGAAATCCGTTTGTACTCCCATGCCATTCAAAGGGTGTCCATCCCAAATCGCATAGCTAAAAGTCTAAAAGACTGCAGACTACAGGAACCATTGCACACCAATCCAATCAGAGCTGAAGAAACTTCTTGGATGAGAAGCAAAATGTCTTCAAAGAAAAACCAGAAAGACCAATTGCCTCTTGAAAAAGCACCTTTTGGGATTCCTAATGGCGCTTGCCATTTTTCATGTCCTTTCCGCTTCCAGTCACTGATCGCTGCACTTCATAGTTATTTTATCCTGGGCTCTTGGTCTGCTGCCCGCTTCTGAAGAAATTTGGTTGCCTTCTCTCTCTTTTTTTCCCAACTGCATAAAATTGACAAAGAGTCCATTTCCTCTTTTAGGTCAAGTGACAGGAAGAAGTGTCTAACAAATGTTTTGTTCCCCACACACACTACACACAGCACACACACCACAAGTGGTTGTGCTGAAGAGCAGGCTTTTCCCAACTTCAGACATTTCTAAGTGTATGGATGTCAACTACAGGTAGTCCTTGACTTACAACCACAACTGAGCCCGACATTCCTGTTGCTAAGGGAGACATTGGTTAAGTGGGTTTTGCCCCATTATACAACTTTTCTTGCTGCGGTTGTCAAAGTGAATCATTGCGATTGTTACGTTAGTAACATGCTTGTGAAGTGAATCTGGTTTCCCCATTGACTTTGCTTGACAGAAGGTCGCACAAGGGGGTTGCAACCGTCATAAATATTAGTCACTTGCCAACCATTTGAATTTTGATCATGTGACCATGGGAATGCTGCAAGGGTCATAGCAGAGGTGGTATTCAGCAGGTTCTGACCGGTTCTGGAGAACCGGGAGCGGAAATTTTGAGTAGTTTGGAGAACCGGGAAATCCCACCTCTGACTGGCCCCGCCCCCATCTCTTCTCTGCCTCCTGAGTCCCAGCTGATTGGCTGGGTCTTCTTTTGTTGCCTTGCACAGGAGAACAGAGCTGGAAAGCAGGTTAATGGGGTGGGGAGGGATTTTGCAGTATCCTTCCCCTGCCACGCCCACCAAGCCACGCCCACAGAACCAGTAGTAAAAAAATTGAGGGTCATAAATGTGAAAAATGATCATTAGTCACTTTTTTCGGTGCCAGCTGAACTTGGAAAGGACACTAAATGAACTATTGTAAGTCGAGGACTACCTATATCAGAATACCTACCAATGGCCATGTTGGTGGTGGAATTCTTGGAGTTGGTGTCCAAACATCTTAAAACTACTAAGGTTGAGGAAACAGTAATGGTCACCATACTACAAACAAGATGTTGAGACTTTGGAAAAAGTTCAGAGAAGAGCAACTAAGATGATCAGAGGCTTGGAGACCAAAGCACACGACGAACGGCTGTGGGTTTTGGGTCTGGCTAGAAAAGAATAATTAGGGGTGACATGATAGCAGTGTTCCAGGATTTGAGGGGCTGCCACAAAGAAAAGGGGGTCAAATTATTCCCCAAATCACAGGAGGGCAGGTCAAGAAACAATGGTTGGAAAGGAATCAAAGAGAGAAGCAACCTGGAATTAAGGAGAAACTTTCTAACAGTGAGGACAATTCACCGGTGGAACAGCCTGCCTCCAGAAATCGTGGCCGCTCCATCATGAGGTTTTTAAGAAGAAAATGGACAGCTACTGCTTGAGCAGAGGGCTGGACTAGAAGACCTCCAACGTCCCTTCTAGCCAGTGGTGGGATTCAATTTTTTTTTCTACCAGTTCTGTGGGCCTGGCTTGGTGGGCGTGGCAGAGGAAGGATACTGCAAAATGCCCATTCCCTCCCCACCCCACTAACCTGCTTTCCAGCTCTGTTCTCCCATGCAGGGCAACAAAAGAAGACCCAGCCAATCAGCTGGGACTCGGGAGGCGGAGAGTAGATGGGGGTGGAGCCAGTCAGAGGTGGGATTTGCCGATTCTCCAAACTACTCAAAATTTCCGCTCCCGGTTCTCCAGAACCGGTCAGAACCTGCTGAATGCAACCTCTGCTTCCAGCTCTGTTCTATTCTAATTCTGAGGAAGAAAGAGCAGATTGCCTTGAGTGGTACAAAATAAAGGCAGGGAATAAATCCATATATAAAGAAAAGGGCTCCCCTGTGCATTCAGTTCTTCTCATTCCTAACCTGGTTGGGCCAGGGATGAGTCATGATGGGAACCGAAGATAAAGATTTAGGAGGCAATTGGACAGCAGAGCCTGAGTTTGAATTTTCTATATTGATTGATTGATTGCCATTTAGTGGTTGTCCCTGCTGTAAAATAAGAATAACAAATGAGCGTAAGCAGGGGTGGGATTTAAAATTTTTAACAACCGGTTCTGTGGGTGTGGCTTAGGTGGTGGGCGTGGCTTGGTGGTCATGTTATTGGCTGGGCATGGCCAACTCAATATCACTCACATCGAGGCACGCATCTCCTCGCCTGGCCTCTCATGACTGTGGGGATGCTGCAACAGTCGTAAGTGTGAAAAATGGTCATAAGTCACTTTTTTCCGTGCCATTGTAACTTTGAATGGTCACTCCACACAAGCAAAGTACCAGCAAAGGAGGGGAAAAAAACTCCAGAGAAGTTCCTGAGACAGGAAGTCTAGTCCTGCCAAGAATGTAATAAGGGTTAACGGAGAGGCAGTTTCTGTAAGCAACACCAGAATGTTTCCTTCCTGCCTTCCTTACAGGATTAGGCCAGTCATTTCTTCTACCAACTGGTTCTCCGAACTGCTTAGAATGATAACAACCGGTTCTAGCGAATTGGTGCGAACTGGTAGAATCCCACCCCTGAGCGTAAGGGAATTTGCAAAAAGTGTCCATCTTTTGTTCCAGGGTATCCAAGAGATGGTAGGATTTCATCAAGTCTACTTTTTTTTAAAAAAAAAAGGAAAGAAAAAACAAAACAAAAGACCTCCATGCCAGCATCCTATGTTTTGCATCAACAGAAAGCAAGTTTTTGTCAAGTTGTGTAAATAATATTGATTGTCATGAGATATTTACTATTTTGCACACCACCTATATTTCCCCCAAATGGACTTGACATACATTTTCAGGTTGAATGTATATTATAGTAAGTACATCTTGCTCCTATACTATGTTTTCATGGCTGAAAAACTTCTGAAACTTCTTATTTTAACACTTTGGAGCTTTACAAAACACAGAAAGCGGGACTGTACTGCCATCTTCTGGCAAAAATATGCAACACACAAATTAGTATAATGAATATTCTGAGAGACAAATTCCAATAAAACATTTGGCTCAATGACATTTGCCCTAGAGCAGGGCTAGCAACTCCCAGAATTCCATGCTGATTCAGGAATTCTGGGAGTTGAAGTTCACCAGTCATAAAGTTGCCATCGGTGCTCATCTCTGTCCTGGAGCAAATCCTTACGATCAGCCTCTTGGAGTCATACATGTGCAGTCCTGCCTTGTTTACAAGTCTCAACCCAGAAGCACCATTTATTACTCATTGGTGCAAGAAGAGGCTTTAGAACAATTTTATTTTTGGCATTCAGTTCTCCGAATTCCCCAGTCTAGCACAGGGGGGTGTCAAACTTGCGTCATCATGGCAGCAGCATCTGACGTATTGGGACTTTTCCCCACAGAAGATTGACAATCAAGACAGTGGATCACTATCAACTTTTGCTCAATTTACACAACATGAACTAATTCATTTACAAACTGCTTTCCCTTGCTACACCAAGGATGGGCAACTACAGTTCCTTTATGATCTGTGGATTTCAACTCCCAGAATTCCTAAGCCGGCATTCTGGGAGTTGAAGTCCACAGGTCATAAAAGGGACATAGCAGCCCACACCTATACCAATGTTGATAAAGGCTTTTTAAAAATTACTTAATGTGTGGTATCCTATTTTTTAGACAGTTTTCATTTATTTATGGCTCAGCAACTCCCGAAGCATAGAAAATACAAGAATCAGGTTAAGTTTGTTAGTGTTTGGGGATAAACCCCCTAGCAGAGTGTGCAGCAGCAGTCAAGCCAGGCAGCCAAATGAGAATGAGGCTGGGCCCTAGAGTATACACACACTTGAGACAAAAACACTGTTTGTGGTTGTAAATAGATATTTAATTCATACAGAGATTAAGAATAGTCATTCAGTCCATATATCAGTATCCAGTTTATCTATCCAGTTATCAAGTCCATTAAACAGGAAATACAATGTCTTTATCTGCTTGTATATCTTCTTCTTAAGATACCTTCCTCACCAAGACAATGCTGAATCCTCAGCTCACTAAACCAAACAGTCCTTGTGTTCAGGTGAAATGGTATCTGGCACAGTAGCCTCCAAGGTAAGCAGATAGACGTTCCAACACACAGCAGGCAGCAGACCTGGAACAGTAACCAGGTGCATCCAGAAGCCAGTGACTCAAACAGTTGCATCCAGAAGCCGGACTCAGACAGTTGCATAGGTTTACATATTTATTCAACCCAAACCAGTTGGAGTATTCATATACCCAACAAAGTTTGTTTAGAAACAAAATCTTTAGCAACTAACAACTAACTAATTAACAGCCAACAAACTTTAAAAAAATAAAATAAAATTTAAGTTTACAAACACTAAAAATCTGGCACCATTTTTTTCTCTCTTTTTTGTTTTTGTCTGTCTCACTGTAATAACAGGTTGACCAGTTAACCATTCTGGCAGCAAAGTTGGATATACAAGTTTTGGATGAATGATTGCAGCAATTTAGGGATTCTTGTGGTTATATAAATGGCCTAGAGATTGATTGGTTCGCCTTTGTGGTCAGAAACACTCCTTTTCCAGGTAGTGCATGGCCTCACAGTCTTGTGAACTTTGATCCGAGTATTATAATTTGACTCCTTTCCATTTTTGTGGCTGAGATTGAAGGGGCATCCACAGAGGATCAGAGAAGTCAAGATTGTGTTCCCAGTATCAAAGCTCCATTCTTTTTATGCATGTGGACAGACATTAAAAAGGGGCAAGACTTCATTCAGGCGACCAAGGGTGTCATCTTGATTTTTTATATACTTCCCACTCTTTTCCTGCAGATGCCCCTGGGTTAAAGGAAGGGTTGACATGATAGCAATGTTCCAATATTTGAGGGGCTGCCACAGAGAGGTGCTTTCCAAGGCACCTGAATGCCAGACAAGGAATAATGGATGGAAACTGATCAAGGAGAGATTCAACCTGAGAATAAGGAGCAATCAACCCATGGAACAGAAGTTTCCTTCAAAAGTTGTGGGAATTTCATCACTGGAGGCTTTCAAGAAGAGATTGGGCTGCCATTTGTCAGAAATGGTGCAGTCCAAGGGTCTTCAAACTTGGCAAGTTTAAGACTTGTGGATTTCAACTCCCAGAATTCCTGAGCTAATATGACTGGAGGAGGAATTTTGGGAGTTGAAGTCCACAAGTCTTAAAACTGTCAACTTTGAAGGCCCCTGCTATAGGGTCTCCTGCTTGTATGTGTGGTTGAACTGGATGACCTATAAGCAGAGGTGGTATTCAGCAGGTTCCGACCAGTTCTGGAGAACCAGTAGAGGAAATTTTGAGTAGTTTGGAGAACCAGCAAATCCCACTTCTGACTGGCCCTGCCCCCATCTATTCTCTGCATCCCATTGAGTCCCAGCTGATCGGCTGGATCTCCTTTCGTTGCCCTGCACAGGAGAATGGAGCTGGAAAGCAGGTTAGTGTGGTGGGGAGGGAATGGGATTTTGTAGTAACCTTCCCCTGCCACACCCACCAAGCCACACCATGCCCACCAAGCCATGCCCACAGAAGTAAAAAAAAAAATGAATCCCACCACCACCTACAAGGTCCTTCCAACTCTGTTAATCTGTTAATTTCGCAGTCTGCTTTTCAATATAATCAAGAGTGCCAGAACTTATGGGAAGATTATAACTCTGGTGGAAAGAAGACTGAATAGATCAGTTATTTGTAATCCCGCTCTGGACAAGGAGAGGATTAGAGATCATCCATAAGTGCTCCAGATAGATTCTAGTGAGTGACTTAATATAAGCCACTAAAATTGTATACATTTGTTGTGATGAAGGAAGTAGTCATTTCTTTATTTATTTCTTTATTTTTTTAAACTATATATATTTTTTCTATAATGATTTACAAACATCTCCAAGAACACCACAATGTTTCCGTCAATAGCTACGTGTTATAAGTCATTTGATGCTCACATATTGTTTCATGCTTCTTTCATGGCTCTTTATTTGTGGTATCTGATGTTTGTTTATGGTCTAAGATCAGTTGTATAGAAAACAAATTTTACATTATCACAGTCGCCCATTGCCTCACTTCCACCATGAAAAACTATACTAGTAACCTACCCAATGGGGATGACATAACTTCTCTGAGAGTTAATCCAGTGGTTCGCAACCTCTGGCCTGCAGACCCCTGGGGGTGCTGTGATGTCATCAAAGGGGGGTCCACAAAGGCTTGAAAAAAATGTTATGATTCAAATCTTGAGTTAAGTCTTGGGATGGAGTCTGAACCATGAACCATGGCCATAAAAGGTATTTAAGGAGTTTCCGTGGTGAAAAAAAGGTTGAGACCCACTAAGTTAAGCCATTCTTTGATTCCTCAGATTGTTCTCATGATCATTTACTATCTTCTTGGCCTATCTTCAAGATATATTTCTTAGCGTCATGTGATCATTTAACAATTCCCCAGCCAGCTTCCCATAAATCCAGTTGGAACTTGCTTAATGAGCATGTGGTTTTCTTAACAGCAGCAGTAATGTGCTTAACAATAGTGACAAAGAGCCTCAATGGCACAGTGGTTAGAGTGCTGTACTACAGGCCATTTCTTCCTGATTATCAGCTGCATTTGGCAGTTCAAATCCCACCAGGCTCAAGTTTCCATCCTTCTGAGGTGGGTAAGGTGACACAGATTGTTGGGGGCAAGAGGCTGACTCTGTAACCACTTAGAGAGGGCTGTCATGCCCCTGTCAGAGTCTGAATCCAAGGAAGAAGCCAGACAGCTGACGGGGAATGGGAGTGTGGCTCCCTTAGCTGTGACGAGGCTGGGGGAGGGCAAAGTTCGGCTGGGCAGAGCAGGGTAGAGATAGAACAAGGAAGAGGGAGTTCAGAGGAAGAACCAGGCCCACCCCCTCTTCATCCCAGGGCATGCAGGGAGAAGAGAGCAACGTGGGTTGTGTGGCTTACAAGGAGGAAAGGGCCCTGATTCCCTTCATTAGCGACACCTGGTAACACAGTTTATAAAAATGGCAAGCTGTGTGCGGCAGGCTATTGGGAGCAAACATGACTTTATCTTGTATTGTCATGGGTTATCTGTGTTCTTGGCATCTTCCCAACTGTGTTAGTTTTGCCATGCTTTCAAGTCTGAAATTCTTGTTCCTGCCCTGTCAAACTAATTACTTCAGTTTGGTTTGTTTGGGCTTTAAGTTAGCTTGTGTTTACCTTGTTTTGAACTGAATTTTCTGCAGTCAAAGGCTGCTCTTGGGAGTTTTTTTTCTCCAGCCAGAAGGTAACCTGGACAGTGAGGGCAAAGTTGGAGATAATAAAGGGACTTTTATTGATTATTTGACTGAGTTGCCTTTGTGCCAGGCCCTGGGTCATCGCAGGGCTGTAGAACAGTGTGAAGCAGTATATAAGTCTAAGTGCTATTGTTAAAAATGTCATAAAATTGGGTGTGACTCTCTTACCAACCACTTTGCTTAACAATGGAAATTATGGTCCCAATTATGGTCATAAGTCAAGGGCTACCTGTATTTTTTACCTAAACCATAACTTAAGTGTCTTTTCTATCAGGTCAACCTCATCTACTCAAATACGGGAAGGGGCACACTGCTTCCCTTTCGCCTTCAGCCCCAATCCAGGAACCTTTGCAGGCAGTCGCTTTGTCGGTAAATAAAGATTAAACCATAGCTTATTATCAGAATGCCTGTGTCAAGGGTTCAGAGTCAAGACTCAGAGACTTTTAGCTTCTTCAAAGAACTGTTTTATTCAGTAAATCATTTCAGCACAGATGATCCTAAAACCAGCTCTGGTTATTTCCCATGGTTTCAGTATAATTAAACATTAGATATTCTGCCCCCCCTTACTGTCACAAGTCACAGTGTCCAATTAGGTGTTCTGGTGTCTCCTTGGTGACCAGTCTCTGGATGGCACTGTTAGGAGTGACCTTGGTTCCCATGAGATAGTAGGTTGTTTTGGCTAGTTCACATTCCACTCCTCTCCTCCATCCCCAAACTGTGTGGCAACTTGAGAAATGGAAGGTGGCTACCGCAGGCTCAATCCATTTCAGAGTTGACAGCCTGATCGATCAGTTGATTCTCATCAGCATTTTATATAAATCTTCTTCTTTAATTCTGCTTATATATCAATATTCCATATTTTCAGGAATGAAAACCAATCATCTAAAAAGCCCCCTGCTTAACAGAGCTGAAAACAAGAGGGAGAACCAGACAGTATTGATTTAACCAATTGCTTTTATCTAATTAAATTTATGATTTATCGACTTGCCGCCTGGCACACATTGTGGCTTTATTGCCATCATATTTCTTTGGAATATAAGCCTTTTAATATCAAACTCGATGACCATCTTTGCTGAGTCTGCATAAAAAAGCCTCAATCAAGCTTGCCTATTTAGTGTGATGGTGCCGCACAAACAGTAATTAACATACAAGAAACTTTATAAAAGAATTGGCAACTTCATTATTTACATTAGATTCAGATGTGTGTTTTAAAAACATGGCTAATTTAAATGTTGGCTAAAAATGTTTGTGGACATTTGGTTAAAAAAAGGCTCAGAGGATTGAACTTGTCCTAAAGCAAAAGGATACTGGAATAAAATTAGAATATGGTTGCAAGAAATTACTGGTTTTCAAATAGAATGTAAGCTTGAAATGTTTTTGTTCGGGATAATCAGAGGAACATTTAAAAAAGAAGTTGAATACCTCATAATACACATTCTCACAGCAGCAAGAATAACACTCCTACAGACAGTATGATCATAAAGAAAATTATGGATTGCGCAGAAATGGCGAAACTCACATTCAAATTACAAGAGAGGAAAGAGAAGGAATACTGTACAGTCTGGAAAAAATGGTACAATTGGTTGGAAGATAGGACAGCAAGAACAAAAAATAATACAAACAAATAAATGTATATATAAATATATAGGTAGATAGTTAACAAAAACTGGGAAAGTAGATGTCACAACATTGTAAAAATTGTATTTGTGTTGTTATGTTGTGTTATTTTATGTTTGTGTTGTTTTTAATTGTTTTAAAAATATATTTTTTTAAAGAGTTGGCAACTTCATTACTTACATTAGAGTCAGATATGTGTTTAAAACATGGCTAATTTAAATGTTGGCTAGATTATTTTGTGGACATTTGGTTAAAAAAGGCTCAGAGGATTGAACTTGCAAAGAAAATAGGTAAACTAAATACTTAGTTTAAACCAAGTTGTCTGAACATAGCCACTGTATTTTCATAACCATAATTGTAACTACATTGTGACCGGGTCTGTTGCACACAAAGCAGATAAATCACATACAATTGAATAAATGCAGATTAAAGACATCATTTGGAAACAGTTCTCAGGCTGAAATCAAGATTAAGGAGCAACAAGCATTGGCCAAGTCTTGATGCCTGATAAAATGTACAATATTTCTTCCTTAACGATTCTTGTACAAAATCTGAGCAATCACAATGAGTCACAAACTGGCCAATCACATGTTAGCTGAATTTGGGCTGCCAAAATCAGAATAACAGAGAGAATAACAGAGTAACAGGCTGGGAAGGGGCATTGGAGGTCTTCTAATCCAGCGACGTCCAACCTTTTGGGCACCAGGGACTGATTCCATGGAGATAGGGTTCTGCCAACCGGAGGGGGCGTGGTTTCGTGTGCTGCCAGCATCCCACACATGGGGCATCATTTGTTTGCACAGACCAGTTCCTGGCATGCTCCAGCCCGATGCCATCCATGGCAAAGGGGTGAGGGACCCCTGTTCTAGTCCAAACCCCTGAGCAGGAAATCAGCAGATGGCAACAAACTCAACCCAATCCAACCCAATCCAAAGCCTTGACAGGCATCTAATGTTCCAACCTTGTAACTCTAATTTTAGGTTCCCCAGTTGATTAATTTATTGTTTGGAATGATGTGCAAACCCAAAGAAGGGGGATTATTTCCATCAGCTCTAATACAACATGAATAAACATGATATGCAAACACAAATCACTGAGCTATAAACTAAGCAACTAGAGCATCTGCAACGGTAGGGTTCATAATTGACAAAGCGAGTGCTACAAATGCATGTTTGCATGCATCTTTGTGTGGATTGCACGTACACATGCAAATATATATATATATATATATATATATATATATATATATATATATATATATATATATATGTGTGTGTGTGTGTGTGTGTGTGTGTGTGTGTGTGTATGTGTATGTATATGTATATGTATATGTATATGTGTGTATGTATGTATATATATATCGAAGCTTCAATGATACAGCCGTAATCTTGACAATTTTTTTCATCTACCCCCTGCCCAGACATCCTTGCATCCAACATACTAGTCTCAAATGTGGTGGAAATTCAACCTTTGTTGTTAATTTATGTACCAGGGTATCTCTAAACATTAATGATAGCGTTAGATAGGATTAAGAACATGAATAAGGGCCACTGTCCATTTCTCTAGGGCAGGAATTCTCTACCTATTTCCACCCTCTGGGGAAAGCAATTACCTTTTTTCGGCAATGTCAAAAGTAGTATTTTTTGAGTTGTGCCCATGTGTGTGATATTGTGATATCAACTGCTTGATTCATTTCCTTATAGGCAAAAGCTGCACTGCAAGTTCACCTCAACAGTGGACATTCATTATTTTTTAAAAAAGTTTACTGATCATTTTTTTTCACTGATGACAACGTGAAAAAAGTTGGACCTGAACTATAGTTATCTCGTTAAAGTATGAACTAATAAAATTATAGTCAAATGATTGTTTAATAATGATATCAGGCTATATAATTGTTGATTGATAATATGAGCTATTATGTAATATAACTACAATGGAGACTATGAAATGGATGCACAAAAAAAAGTGGTAAATCAACCGATACACTGTCTGTAAACTCAGAAGGAAAGGATGATGTTTTTATGTTTTATGTGTTTTTGTTTGTTGTTAAAATTAATAAAACTGTTTTCAAAAAAAAAAAAAGTTGGACCTGTCTAATGAACTTCCCCTTGTGTGTTTTTAACCAGATGACTAACTAAATAATTATGCACTTCCCTCTTCCACCTCAGTGACAAAAGCCTTTCTGTTGTGGCCCGTCGGCTGCTAGCCCCTCCAGCAGCTGAATCAGAGGAGGAGGAGACAGCGTGGGAGTCAGGGCCAGCATCAAGGCAACCTGAGAGCTCCAAAGGGGAAGAGGGAATGGAGCTGGCAGAGAGAGAGAGAAAGAGAGAGAGAGAGAGAGAGAGAGAGAGAGAAGAAGAAGAGATAGAGCTGGGCTGTCCTTCAGCCCTTAGCTGGAGAGTCAACAGCCCCTGGGTCTGGAGGTGGCTGATGAGGAAGAGGAGGAACAACTGGGTCCAGTGCATGACGCACAGTTGCGCTGAAGGTAGAGGAGAGGAGAGCAGTGGAAATCTATGGGCTGGTCCTTGGGAAAGAAGAGCCACCGCTGCTAATGAAGCCTCACACTAGCTCTGGGGATAAAAGGCTGGGGGCAGAGATGAATAGATATGTCAGACAACTACTCATCTTCCAGCCAGATGGCCTTGTTAGCCTGTGTTGAGAGAGAAACTTTTTGCTGGGGGCTCTGGCACTCTTAATTAAAGGAATCTTTGAATTTACTTCATAGGGTTTGTTGTGTTTGGGGAGCTGGGTCAGAACACCTTCCTTCCTTCCTTCCTTCCTCCCTCCCTCCCTTGCTTCCTTGTGAAGAAAAAACAGGAGCCATAGAACATCAGTCTATCATTATGAAGAACAAAGAATGGGATTGAAATCCAGAAAAGGACTTTTTAAGCCACCTTCATTTCCAGTGATATTTTAAGCCACCTTCATTTCCAGTGATATTATGCCCAAGGCAAAAAGGAAAACCCTTAAGTGGCTTGAGGCCAGCTTTTCAGAAAAAAAAATAGGTCAATTCCTGGAGAAAATACTAGCTGAGACTTACAGATGTAGGGCAATAGGCAAGACCGTTGAGTTGAAAAGCTGGTGAGAATAGAAACCATTGTTTTAAAGATAGTTTGTTGTACAACAGTAACACTAGAGGGCGATATGAGAAAAGCAGACTCTTCATTTGGCTGTAGGGATGTCTTGAAGGTACTATATTAGATTGCAGAATTCTAGCAGCCTCCAAGGCTATTGACTCCATGTATCAAATAGAAGAACAAATCTGTATTTATAAGATAGGTAAGATCTGGGGTGGGTTTCTACCGGTTCTGTCCACCTCTGTAGGACCAGTAGTTCTGAAGAGCAGCAGAACCGGTTCTATGTTTGCTGATGTTTTTGCCCACCCGCCTGCCTGGGCTCTTACCTGACCTTTATTTCCTGCTTTTCCAACTTCAGCTGCCATGCGAGGCACAGCTGCAGTTAAAAAAACAGGAAAAAAGTACACTGCTCAGCTGTCCAGGCACCAGGCTGATGACGATTTACAGGCGCGTGCGCAGCGTTCGGGGAAGCACATTGTAAATCACTGAACCTCGTAAATCACCAAACCGGTAGTTAACCCTGTCAGATCTCACCCCTGATAAGATCTCTTTCTTGACAGTGAAAATTTAAACCCACTACATCCGTAGAAAACAATATACAAACGAAAGAGGAAGAAAACCCTGAAGTACAGTACATTGTAAGTTGGATTCCTTTCGTGACTTGGAAAATACATTTTTCTGTGTATTGTTTCCTTTCCTAATTAGAGTTGCCTTGAAATGATGAGATAGACGGCAAATAAATTTGATAATAATAATGATAGTAATAATAATAATACAGCATGACAAAGTAGCAACGAAGGTGCATTGGAAAATCTGCAGGAAATACCATTTGACTGCAAGCAAGAACTGACAGGTCCATAAAATGGTGGGTGGTGGGTAGGTGGGAAGCATAGAAAATTAAGAAGCTACAATACTCTGGACTTCAGACCTCGAACAGACAGGTCCTGCCATATAACACATCAGATGTAACAATTGTTGATAAAACAAAAAAAAATCTGGATTGTGGTCATCACAGTATCTGGAGACAGCCCAATAGAGAAGAAAGAACTGGAGAAGATAACACAATACAAAGGTCTGCAAATAGGAACAAGAAGGATTGTGGGAAAAGAACGCAAAGATCCTACAATAACAATAGATGCCTCGGGTGCAATCACAAAACACCTGGAGTGCTGCTTGAACTGTATCAGCATTGACAAATTCACCATAGGTCAATTGCAAAAGGCAGTTTTACTTGGAACGGCTTACATCCTGCAACAATACCTGTAACACCATCAAGTATCAACATCTGCCTGTCCCAAGTCCATCGGAAGAACTAAATCAGTGGATTAAAATACCAAATCCATTCTGAATATCTGGCTGACCGTGCATCGAACTGCAATAATAATAATTATCCTTCCAACCTTTCTAGTTTAAGACTCTTTTACAAGAATAAATGCCTTTCTTTAAGAAAACCTTTTATACAAAGCCAGATAATTCAAAACCAATGAATTCTTTTCCTCCTACCTTTAAGTAATCGAAACATGTATAGCTTGTGATCATTGAGAGGAGATGGGACCATCCCTAACATAAGTCTCTACCTGATAACCTTCATGTCATCCCTACTTTGTGCTTCTGCTGTGGTTCAGTGCTGGCAAGGACTGATCCTGTTTTAGCTGGATGGTGTTAACAATATCGGCAACCAGAGACCACAATATAACCCTGAGAAACTGCACTGTGCGTCTTTTCAACCAGCCATATCCTTTTTCAGAAACTCTGCATTTCAGCCGTAACGAAATGTTGACTTAGAGATTACATTCAAAGGCAATTCAATTTAATCCGTGACTCTAATTGATTTTTCTGAAGTGAGTCATTGATTCAGATGGAATTGGATGGCTTCCAATCAATATGATGGTTTAGGAAGGCTTCCATGCATGCAAAAATAATAATAATAATTGAAATCAGTTTTGCAAGCTGTACTTCCTGAACCAGCTCAATTTGTCCAATTGGACTGCATCAACAATCCATTTTTGAGGTAATGTCTCCAACCAGATGGAGTTCACCTGCGCCATGCTTTCAATTCACCTTCAACTTGTCCATATTTCTGCCACTGTGCATTCTGGCAATCAATCTGTAGTAAATACGCTTAATTCTCATTGGCATTTTTGCGACGTTTCCTCTCTTTTCCCCTGAACATTAAATCAAGATTTGCCCAAATATGCTTTCTGTCTCTATAGATGGTTTACACTGGGTTGAATGAGAGAATGATAATTTCTTTAGAGAATGAGTTGGCAGCTTTTCTTTTGCAGAGCAGTGAATGCTATATTTGGTGGTTTGTTCTGCTAATCGTTAGTAAATTATTGTTTCCCTCTGTTTTTGTTTTTTAAAATTTTGCCGGTTATTGATCAAATAAATATTGATTTTTTTCTGCAGAAGAATTATTTCTCACTAAAGTGCCTAAACACTTACATAGAGAAGCCAGTCATACACAAATGGCCTCAGCAAAAATCCTGCATTTTTGAAACAGAGAAATAAATGTAAAGCCTTTTTAAAAGGAAAAAAAAACTCTAAAGGCTGTTGGTAGAGAAATATTAGAGGCTAAAAAAAGGGACATTGAATAGTACTGCCAATGCATTGTATCTCTGACTGGTGATTGGAAACTCTTTATGGACTTTTTGTATCAAATTTAAAACAAAGGAATGTAACTTATACTTGGATGATTACAAGTACAGGGTAGATTATAGAAAGAAGAGAATCATGATGTAACTAACTTTAGGGAGAAATATAATTGTTCTTTCAACTGTTGTGAAGATTTCTTTCATTTTCTTCTTTCTTCTTGCACTTCTGGCTTTTTCTTTGATTTCTTTCTTCCTCTTTCCCCCTTACTTTATATTGGTTTTTATTGGTTTTTCTCTTCCTTTTAAATAAGTTTTAAAGCACAAAAATACATACATTCTAGCTGTTCTCTTCCTTTTTAAACATTTGTATGTTCACTTTAATCATACTAAAGTAGATAGATATAGATGATAGATAATAGAAAGAGGATAGATAGATGATAGACAGACAGATGATATACAGAGGGATGGATGGATGGATAGATAAATAGGTAGATAGATAGTTACCATAGACAGACTAGAGGGAGGGAGGGGGAGAGAGAGACTTCAGCATGATTGAAATGAGGATACTATTTGCTGAATAAAAGCCAGCAAGTGGAGGAAAGAAGAACAAGAGAAAGAAAAGAACAAATATACTGCTCAAAAAAATAAAGGGAACAGAAAAATAAGACATCTAGATCTCAATGAATGAAATATTCTTATTAAATACTTTGTTCATTACTTAGTTGAATGTGCTGACAACAAAATCACACAAAAATTATCAAGGGAAATAAAATTTAGTAACCCATGGAGGTCTCGATTTGGAGTTACACTCAAAATTAAAGTGGAAAAGAACACTACAGGCTGATCCAACTTTGATATAATGTCCTTAAAACAAGTCAAAATGAGGCTCAGTAGTGTGTATGGCCTCCAAGTGCCTGTATGACCTCCCTACAACGCCTGGGCTTGCTCCTGATGAGGTGGCGGATGGTCTCCTGAGGGATTTCCTCCCACTCCTGGACAGTCTGTGGTGCAACATGGCATTGATGGATGGAGCGAGACATGATGTCCCAGATGTGCTCAATTGGATTCAGGTCTGGGGAATGGGTGGGCCAGTCCGTAGCATCAATGCCTTCGTCTTGCAGGAACTGCTGACACACCCCAGCCACATGAGGTCTAGCATTGTCTTGCATTAGGAGGAACCCAGGGCCAACCGCACCAGCATATGGTCTCACAAGGGGTCTGAGGATCTCATCTCAGTACCTAATGGCAGTCAGGCTACCTCTGGTGAGCACATGGAGGGCTGTGCGGCCCCCTAAAGAAATCCCACCTCACACCATTACTGCCAAACTGGTCATGCTGGAGGATGTTGCAGGCAACAGAACGTTCTCCACGGCATATCCAGACCCTGTCACATCTGTCACATGTGCTCAGTGTGAACCTGCCTTCATCTGTGAAGAGCACAGGGCACCAATGGTGAATTTGCCAATCTTGGTGTTTTCTGGCAAATGCCAAACGTCCTGCACGGTGTTGGGCTGTAAGCACAACCCCCACCTGTGGATGTCGGGCCCTCATACCACCCTCATGGAGTCTGTTTCTGATTGTTTGAGTAGCCACATGCACATTTGTGGCCCTCTGGAGGTCATTTTGCAGGGCTCTGGCAGTGCTCCTCCTGTCCCTCTGTTGAAAGGCTGGAAAATGCCTTTCTTCTGAGGGCTCGATTTTCCTGCTGGGAGAACTCCGGTGCAAGGACACAGACAACTGCTTGGAAGCTGGTTCCTTTTATTTTTCAGGAAGGCAAGAGATAGCAAGAAGTCTGCGTTCCTGGGGCTAGCTATCTTTGTATAATAAACCCTGATTTTTATACCTTTTCTCCTTTTGTGTGTGTGTGCTTGTGTTTGTATTTCTTAATGTTTTAAATCCCGTCAGGGGTTGTCTTCATTTCCGCCAGAGGGTAAACTCCGCGGGTGGTTTGATTGGATTATCAGTTTCATCCTAATGTTTTCTTATATTTGTTTGGTGGCAATCTCCTGTCTGCTATGGAATTTATTTCGTGTCTTTTGTCTATTTGTTTTGCTGATTTGGTATGACCTTTTGTTTGTTTCCCTAGCTTTCTTAATTACTTGGCTTTTGTCTAGGGGGCTTCTTTCAATACCTTTTATTAAATTTCTTTTCCTATGCAAGTTTGTTTTATGGCTGGCCTGATGTTCCCTTTGGGCTTTTCCTGCTTGGGTGTCACCACTGTCCTCATGAAGTTCCCTTTCCACACCTCCTTGCACAAAGGCGGAGGTAGCGGTCCTGATGCTGGGTTGTTGCCTTCCTACAGCCTCCTCCATGTCTCCTGATGTACTGGCCTTTCTCCTGGTAGCACCTCCATGCACTGGATACTACACTGACAGACACAGCAAACCTTCTTGCCACAGCTCTCATTGATGTGACATCCTGGATGAGCTGCACTACCAGAGCCACTTGTGTGGGTTGTAGACTCTATCTAATGCTGCCACTAGAGTGAAAGCACCACCAGCATTCAAAAGTGACCAAACCATCAGCCAGAAAGCATAGGAACTGAGAAGTAGTCTGTGGTCACCACTTGGTCAACCACTCCTTTATTGGGGATGTCTTGCTAACTGCCTCTGCTTTCCACCTGTTGTCTATTCTATTTGCACAATAGCATGTGAAATTGATTGTCAATCAGTGTTGCTACCTAAGTGGATTTCACAGAAGTGTGATTGACTTGGAGTTACATTGTGTTGTTTAAGTGTTCCCTTTATTTTTTTGAGCAGTGTAGTTTACAGGCTTATTGTTAAAAGTCTGGATTTAGTTATGAGTAGCTTACATATTTCTGACTGCAATATTCTTTTCAAAATCAAAATTTAAAAAGAAACCTGGGGTTTTGCTTTTCCTGTGAAAGAAACCAAACAGCTGTTTATCCAGTTACCTGGTTCGGTGGTTCACTCCTCACCAGGTCCCTAGCTTAAATCTGTAGTCAAAAATGCTTTCTGGTCTTTTCTCTAGCTAGGCACTTGAGGGCAGTAAAACTCCTACAAGTGAATAAGGGTGGAAGAGATGAATCAGCAAAGGCTGGAGATTTATTCCATCCACTATAATGAAAGAGTCACTTTACTTGACAGAATAGCCCTGTAAAGCAGAGATCAGCAATTTTATCTTCTCGGGGCTGCTTTCTTTCTTTTTAAAAACAAGCAAACAAATCCAAAGTCTCACAGAAGGGCTATTACTTGAGGGCTAGGATGGATATTTTTCCCCATTTTTGTTTTGAAAGGTAAAATGCACACTAGCTGAGTCATGGTTGTAACAGGGCTGCATTTATCTGATTGTGAAAGCAATGGGAATTTGCACTGCCATCATTCAGTGCAGTGGTGGGACTCTTTTTTTTTAAAAATACTGGTTCTGTAGGCATGGCTTGGTGGGCATGATGTGGCTTGGTGGGTGTGGAAGAGGAAGGATACTGCAAAATCCCCATTCCCTCCCCACCCCTCTAACCTGCTTTCCAGCTCCATTCTCCTGTGCAGGGCAACAAAAGAAGACCCAGCCAATCAGCTGGGACTCAATGTGAGGCAGGAAATAGATGTGGGCAGGGCCAGTCAGAGGTGGGATTTGCTGGTCCTCCAAACTACTCAAAATTTTCGCTACTGGTTCTCCCAAACTGGTCAGTGACTGCTGAATATCACCTCTGATTCAGTGGTAAGTTACTGACATGGCACAATTTGCTGAGAGGGTTCCCAAAAGACCAGACCAGATCAGACTAGAAAACCCATAAATCCTTGCTTATAAAGAGGTTGAAAGCTCTGTTGCTTTTCAGTCAACAACCCAACTTCGTGCAAAATGAGTTTAGGGTAGTTGTTGTACACATTGGACTCAAGCGTTTGAGTTGGGAACTATTCCCATTTAGATTTTTCATTCTTAGGGGCGTCCTTTGGGGACATTCTTGGTACCCATCCTCAAAGTGCTTCTTGGTTGGAAGAGTCCAGCTTAAGACCTCTGATGGACCCTCTCCTATACATTACATTGGCGAATTTCCTTTGGTGGCACTGAAATGGTAGAAAAATCTAGTAGATGTAAACCTTGACATTTGCCACAAGGCTTTGGACTGAGGTGATACTGAGGGCGCTGTGGGAAATTAAGATGGAAAACAAATTTTCAAAGGAGGCATATTGTAGGAAAAGAAGTAGTGTCTGGGTTCAGAGTTAAGAGAGTTATCAGTTTGGAGTCACTACGTTGCCACAGCCTCCTTGAATTCCATTAACTCTGATCTAGTGCTAATTTAGTTGACTGTTAGTTGACTAGATATAAGCTTGACACATACAGCAGCTTCCAGACAGCTAACCGAAGATACAAAATATATTCTGTTGTAAGTGAACTTGATTGCCATTTATATGCAAAATTGCTATGTTAGCATATTTTCTTTTTGACATGTATTTTTGACTGAATTTTAATCATTCTATAGCACATAGAGTGAAATATTGGAGAGAAAAAAATAGAAACTCTTGAAACTGTTGCTTGAAAAACCACCATTGACCTCTTGCAACATCATTTGTCAAAACTAGGCCTTCAAATTACTTGCATTAGTAAAACTTGGGCCATACTGATAGACTACCTAATCTCTGGGGCTGATGGGAGTTGAACTAGAGGATTGCCTGGAGAACCAGGGACTCTCCTCAAATTTCTCTTTGATGTTTTGTTTCTCCTCCTTTCAGTGGTTCAGCTGGAGATGCTCAAACTCTGAACACCAGTGTTTTAGACCTTCAGCATTTTATGGCAATGCCCACTTGTACAGTCAGAACAGAGAACAAGCCGTTGTTGCCAAATGTGCTTTCAAAATTATTCTTTGGTTTGTGTAATGCATTCTCTACCCCATCTGTCTGCCAAGGTCTCTGTAAGAGAAATGGTCTCCGAAGATGCAGACAACCTATAACCCTCCTGCGTTTTCTCCCAAAGGCGCACATCGGCTGCTCTAACCTTGGAAAATGCCTGGCTTCTTTGTTCTGCAATGTAATTCAGAAGCTTACATTAGACTTATCGATCAAACCACATTAGGTCTGCAGAGCAATTTTCTGCCTCTTTGTTCTGCAATTTGAGACCTTCCCAGACAAGGTTGTTTATGCTTTGGACTTACAAATTGCTCTCCATCAAGGGAAGATGATGCTACTAAAAACTGGTTGGAGACCTTGGGCTGCTTGAAGGGAAAGCTGAAATGGGTCTTCCTTGCCGTTCATGAAAAAGAGATCTGGGCCCTGGTTGAATCTTACTTTGAGGTTGTCAAGCACCAAGGAAATGAGGAGATCCAGGAAGTTCAAATGGGTTATAAAGTTTTATTGCAAGCTTAATCTCTCTACAAGAATCTGAACTACTAATGGCCCAAGCAAACTGGCGGTAGAAAAAAAGTCATAGGAATTCAAGGGTTCTCTTGTATGCACGTAGGGACAAGACTGATGACATGTTTGACCCTTCCTTTGAGCTCAGCCTGATCATCTCCCATCCTTCCATTCCCCACTATCCTGTCAGAGCTGAAGAAGAGAAGTGAAACATCTTCAAAAGAAAAAAATAAGGAAGTCCAGTTGCCTTCTGAAAAAGTACCTTGGAACAACCATGACCTGGATGACTAAGAATCTCTACAGACTTTTATCTTTTATAGAAGCTATGTTTTTCACAAGATGACCAATCACTCCGAGCTATAGAATTTAAATGGAACCTCCATCTTTAGAAGCAGCCATTATCTCTCAATCCCATTTTTAAATGCATCCACCCTTTCAGATAGGCCAAGGTGGAGAAACACCATATTAGAAGAACACACCGGCAGTATCAGCAGCATTCTTTACTTTAGCTGGAAAAGCCAAGTAAGAAGGAACTATTGCTAGAGTCCCCCCAAATGGAATGGTTTGCATTCTTCTCCAACCCCATTTGATGTGGAATGCAAACAGAAGAAAACATGCATTGTTTGCTTCAACCAAGCCCATCTAACTCTTGAGAAGAATCCCAGCAATTCATACACTCCAGACTAATCACTGCAACACGACTGGTAATAGAGGGAAAGAAAACTTTCTATTCATCTTTAGAAAAGAGCTTCACACCTGAAAAATGGAGCAATCAATATGAAATCACTTTATCAACAGCAATTAGACTTACATATCACTTCACAGTGCTTTACAGCCCTCTCTAAGTGGTTTAGAGTCAGCCTCTGGCCGCCAACAATCTGGGTCCTTGTTTTACCCACCTCGGATGGATGGAAGGAAGACTGCATCAACCTTGAGCAAGTTAGGATCGAACTCCTGGCAATGGGCAGAGTCAGCCTGTAATACTGCATTCAAGGAAGGAAGGAGGGAGGGAGGGAGAAGGAAGGAAGGAATGAAGGAAGGAAGAAAGGAAGGAAGGAAGGAAGGAAGGAAGGAAGGAAGGAAGGAAGGAAGAGCAATAGCAATAGCACTTAGACTTATATACCATTTTACACTGCTTTACAGCCCTCTCTCAGCTTATTGCCCCCAGCAATCTGGGTCCTCATTTTACTGACTTTGGAAGGATGGAAGGCTGAGGAATCAACCTTGAGCCAGTCAAAATTGAACTGCTGGCAGTCAGCAGTCAGCAGAATTAGCCTGCAATACTGCCTTCTAACCACTGCATCACCACGGCTCATTTGAGTAGGAATAGAGATAATTTCAATGCATTGTTTCTGATTTTATTAAACCTACTACAGGGGATTTTGGTAGTACACTCCTAGAATCATATGGAAGGGACCTTGGAAGTGTGCAGGTCCAAACCTGGAGAACCACCTTAACTCTCCAATGGATGTATGTACCCTTTGGTGAAGCTCATTCTACCTCCTTTTCGAAAGTGGTCCTGTTCCCAGAATGCGGTTCTCATGGATTAGCCAGAGCAAAATAGAAAAAGCCACATTCTGGCAGAACTTGCCGTATCACTCAGTTAACATCGAACTGCAGGTAGCCCTTGAGTTATGACCACAACCGAGCCCAACATTTCTGTTGCTAAATGTAACATTTCAGTGAGTTTTGCCCCATTGTATGACTTTTCTTGTCCCAGTTTGTTGAGTGAATCATTGATATTTTTTTTTAAGTTAGCCACCTGGTTGTTAAGGGAAACTGATTTTCCCACTGACTTTGTTTGTCAGAAGGTCGCAAAAGGGGATCTTGTGACCCATTTTGACTGAAACCACCATAAATATGAGTCAGTTGCCAAGGGTCCTAATTTTGATCACGTGACCATGGGGATGCTGCAACGGTCACAGGTGTGAAAAACGGCCATAAGTCACTTTTTCAGTGCCATTGTAATTTTGAACGGTCCCTAAATGAACTCTTGTACCTTTTAGCAAACCGGCCACATAAGGCTGTTCTAAACATGTCACTATAATGGTGGTGGACATCTGGAAATCTCTTAGGTAAGTATCTCTGATTACTGCTACATCTCCCTTCTCCCTTGTTCCTAGGTTTGTGTATTTATTTCTGGCCCTTAAAACAATTCCTCGATCCGGGAATAAAAGTTTTCTTTTCTTTCTTCACTGGTGCACAGAGAGTTAACCAAAGAGAAAAATTCTACAAGGGCTGAACGGGTGATGCAAAATCTCTCTGCAGAGCAGACTGCAGTATTACTGGGTTGGCCACACCCTGGAAAAGCCGCAGCTATCACGACTGCCCTTCAGACAAAAGCCTCCCTCTGCCCCCATTCCCCTGCTGATTTCTAGAGCCATCAATCCAGATCTCTCTGAGTCATGGGCAGGGATGGGGGAGGCAGAATATAAAAAGAAAGGCTGACATCATTTGGTGCAATGTCTGGACTACAGCGCTGACTTGCATAGGTCGGGTGGAAATCAGACAATCTCTGAGCCAAACCCCTGAAACAGAAGGGCATTTCCCTTCATCTTCAGTGCAATAGACATAGAGAGGCCCTGGAAGTTCTTTCTACATCAACAGATTGCTTGAAAAAAAAAAAGACAGGAGCAGGGAGAGACAATCAACTTAGGTTCTGTGAATCAGGAACAAGAAAGACTTGGGGAAAAAAATCCCTGCCACATTACCTTACAGCAGTTAAGACACCGGGCTTGTCGACTGCTGGAAAGCATCACCAAAGTGACAGGGGGTAAGCTCCTGTTCCTTGCCCCAGCTCCTGCCAACCTAGCAGTTTGAAAGCCTGCAAATGTGAGGAGATAAATAGGTACCACTTTGGTGGGAAGGTAACAGAGCTCTGTGACATCATGCTGGTCACATGATTGCAGAAATGCCTTCGGATAGCGCTATTGTCTTGAAATGGAGATGAGCCATGCCCCCTAGAGTCAGCAACAGCTAGTGGAGTAAAATCCACAGGACTCCTTACTTACTTCCTTTCAACCCCTAGGCTTAGTGCACCAAGGTGAATTCTGCCCAACTTGTTAAGTCGTGGTTTGATTGTTTTTCTTTTTTAATGAATCCCAATGGACCGGGTACAGGAACTGTGCAAAGCCATAAAGTATTTTTCTCAAACCACATTGGTTGAGTTTACCCATAAGCATCATTATTTCCATGCAAGACGACCACAATAAAGCTTGCCCCTCTGCGGTTATTCCATATTATAAGAAAAAAATTGCACGCAGATAGCAATAGCACTTAGCACTTAAGACTTATATACCGCTTCACAGTGCTTTCCAGCCCTCTCTAAGCAGTTTTACAGAGTCAGCATAATTGCCCCCAATAATCTGGGTCCCCATTTTACCGACCTCAGAAGGATGGAAGGCTGAGTCAACCTTGAGCCTAGTGAGATTCGATCTGTCAAACTGCTGGCAGCTGGTGATCAGTAGAAGTAGGCATGCATAATAAGCGCACCAGTGTGCCTACCATCCCTGTCTTAATGTTCCCCTTTGTTCATATCTATTTCATGTATTAATAATCATGTTTAAGTAGCCTACTGCACTCTAGCCACTGCCACCACAGCTCTTATATGTTGCCTGGGTGCTTAATGTGAGTATTCCCAGGATTGTTTTTTGAGGTGGAGGAAAATGGGCTCTTCCTGATGTTGCTGGACCCCAGCTACCATCACCCCCGGCCAACGTGGGCCAAAGATCCTAGATAACATGGTGCACCAACATGTTCAGATGGACAACTTCCCAACCTCACTTACAGGATTTGCAGCTGAGTTCCATGACTGTGCTGCATAGTGGAGATGACTATGCTTAAAAAGACAAAGGGGTGGCCTACTCTATTCAAAATGAGACAAAATGAGACACTATGATGCCCCTGATGAATGCAAGTAGAAGATTCCACAGATTCTTTCATATTCTGCTACTTCTCCCTAACAGTCCATACCCAGTCCATGCAAATCATTTTTGAGATGAAGCATATCCCTGACTTTTTAAGCAAACCATTGATACAGAGGTAACATCTTCAAAGACACATTGCATGGATTTCCTTATATTTAGAGTAGAGGTCTCCAAACTTGGCAACTTTAAGACTTGTGGACTTCAACTCCTAGAATTCTCTGGGAGTTGAAGTCCACAAGTCTTAAAGTTGCCAAGTTTGAGGAACCCTGATTTAGAGTCACCACAGTCCAGTTTGTCTAATCCTGGCTCACCTGGAATAAATGACCACTTGACCTCTCAACCTGTGGAATGTGCTAGAAGCTGCTTTTGTCATCCCCAACCAGATATGTCTGCATGGAGACCAATGTTACAACCAAAACCTCATGGAACACCCAACATTAAGAGAAGCTACTCTGTGATTCTTAAGGACACAAAAATATGCAATAACTTTTATGCCTAAACAGTGAACAAGCTGAGGGTTGCAAACTTGGAAGCTTAGCCGAGAAAAATAAAGTTAGGAAGAGTTTTGAGCAAACAAGTAACTTAATGGCCTTCACTCAAGCCAGCCCATCTGGCAGGGCATAATAGGAATTGTAATCGAGGTTGGATGAACCAGATTAGGATACATTGGCGTATCCAGATGAAATTTCCACTTGGGAAGAAAAAGACATCTTTTGTAGACCTTACTGGGACTTGCAAACCAATTTAAATCTAAAGCAGTCTTAAGGAATCAAGGTTATTTTTTTTTTCTAGTTGACTTTCTTTTCCATGGGGAAATATACATAAGCACATAATTAGAACAAATGCAATAAATCTAACCCGTTGGCTGTTAGAAAAAGCAAAAACCACTTAACTATAAGCCGTGTATATGTTGTAACAGTATTTCCACCCACACTTATGGCACCAGTGATTACCAACCCACATATTTCTAAGGCTGACAGCAAGAGGGGAAAATGTCTAACAGTGTAAGGGATACAGAACAAACTGAACTCGCCCCCAGACTAACAGGAATGATAAGAACATTCAGCCAATCAGAAAGATTGCAGATACTATACAAATTGAATCCCTTGCATGGATTACCCTTGGCTGGGGAATTATGGGAAGTGGAAGTCTGCCAGGCTTAAAGTTGCCAAGGTTGGAGACCCCCTACAGACAGAAGAACTTTGCCACTCACCAAGTTGCCAAATCATGACATTCACCACCAGGCTTCCCACATCTGGATCGTTGCTGGAATTTGGGAACTAAAATTTGTACCTCTGAAAGGAGATCAGATTGGGGAAGCAGGAGAGGAAATTTTGATTAATTCAGAATTCCACCTCTGACTGGCCCCTCCCCCATCTATTCTCTGCCTCCTGAGTCCCAGCTGATTGGCTGGATCTTCTTTTGTTGCCCTGCACAGGAGAACAGAGCTGGAAAGCAGGTTAGTGGGAAGGGAATGGGATTTTGCAGTAATCTTCTCCTGCCACGCCCACCAAGTCACACCATGCCCACCAAGCCACGTCCACAGAACCAGTAGTAATTTTTTTTGAATCCCACGACTGTGGGATTGTTATGAGTTATTAAGACAAGAACTAACTTGAATATTTTCAAAGATGAAGAAAGCTATAATATTTGCTACAATACAGCACAGTACACCACTGAACATGAATGGTTGCACAGTTTCTAAACAGAGTTGGAGAAGCTTTGTTTGAACACTTTGTTGAAATGTCCCTACTGTAGTAGCAAGTGACTTGGTTCACACAGACCCATGATATTAGAATCAGTTTGGTCTAGTGGTTAAAGCATCAGGCTACAAAACAGGAGACTTTGAGTTCAAATCCCACCTTAGTCATGAAAGCCAGCTGTGTCCATCCCACCTCAGCTCATCCCACCTCACAGGGTTGTTGTGGAGAAAATAAAAGGAGGAAGGTATGTTGGATATGTTCGTCACCTTGACTTATTTATAAAAATAATAAAGGCAGGAAATAAGTTTTTTTGAATGAGCTATTTTTGGCTAGGTCTTCTCAAAATAACTCATCTTTGTAACTTACTCAAATGAAGTTCACAAGTCTTAAAGTTGCCATGTTTGGAGACCTCTGGCTTAACGCTTGAAACATCTGGTCTCCTGGGTTTACTTTATTAAGCAACACAATGCAAAAAGAAATGTAATGCTCCAAGCAGACCACAAGATGACAATGGGGAGCTGCAAGTAGAAATTTATCCAAAAGATAGAACAGTTGTTTCAATTTATTAGGGATCATAAGATTATAATGCAAACACAAAAAACTCAACTTGAAGAATAAGTAAAGGCTGAAATGACATAGAATTAACTCTACGTATGGAAGAGGAAAATAGATTTGACTCAGCAGCACCCAGGTGAAAAAAACCCACATGAAACGACATTAATAGAAATCCTGGCTAGATAGCAAAACTAATTCTAGAGATGTAGCACTTTTTTCTGGAGCAAAGAGTTTAATTCTGTGACCTTGAATATAAGGCTGGCGGAATCAAATGGGATAATGTCATTTTCCTAGCATCAGTTTACAGGTTCTTTGTGAATTCTTCCTTAAGATTTAGGGGAAAAAATCCACCCTTTTGTTTCCTGCCTCTGTGTGTATTGAGAAAGAAAATTACTTTTTTTAAAATTACTTTTCTCAATACAGTACAAGCATAAAAATTAAAGAAAATAAGAAAATAAAAGTGAAAAGAAAGAAAACATAAGATTATAACTCCATTTCTTCTTTCTATCCTTTCTATTGATTAATTGTCACCTTATTTTTCCTCTTCCTCTTTAACCCTTTTAAATTCTCAAATCCATAAATCATCAAGACAAAGAACATTTCTTATTCATGAGTATGTACTGAACATATGAGCTTTTCTGACAAGCAAAGGCATTGCTTTCATTCCCATTTATTTTAACCGTGGCTTGTGGAATAAGCCCCAGTCATTGGATTCACACATCATCACAAAAGCAACTGTTTCAGAGCTGAAAGACATACTCAGCCATTGTAGGATGTGAGTAGAACTGTCCTCCGTAATGCAGAGAGAACAGAACTTTAATTTAATAATAATAGTTATTTAATTATATCCCACCTTTTAAAAAATAAATAACTCAAGACGGCGAACATACCGAACACAGCTTCCGCCTCTTATTTTCCCTACAACAACAACCCTGTGAGGTGAGTTGACTGAGAGTGACTGGTCCAAGGTCACACACAGTTGGCTTTCATGGCTAAGGTGGGATTTGAACTCACCATCTCCTTCTGTCTAGTTTGGTGCCTTACCAACTAGGCCAAACTGGCTCTCATTATTTATCAAATTCACATGCTATACAACTCCCAATGACTCTTGATTTCATTGTACTTTCAAGTCAACTGAATGAAAATTAGAATTAATTTGGTAGTCATGCACTGAATTACTTTCCTCTTCTTCTGTGTTAACAATGACAATTTATCCTGCCTTTAGACTTTAAGCAACCAAATCAAACTAAACCAAACCAAAAGACCAACATAAGATACATTTTTCTGTGATAGGTCTCATTTTTGAGACATATATTTAAAATGCAGTTTTATATATTTATAGAGAATTACTTTGGTGGTTTAGTTATATTGACAGTCAGATGACAATTTGGAAACATTTTTTTTTTGAAGTTGGAGGAGTTCCAGTAGGTTGAAGCCATAAACAGTGGTCTATAATAATGCTTCTCAATTTCTGCAATTTTAAGATGTGTGGTCGGACTACAACTCCCAGAATTCCCCAGCTAGCCTGCTTTCTGGGAGTTGAAGTTCACATATCCTAAAAGTATAGAAGTTGAGAAACACTTGTTTATAGACTAGGATGGCTATATGCACATGCGAACCCCAGATCAAATGCATTACTATTTGTAGCCCAAGAGGGGTGAGAATTCAGTCAATGATCTCAAATTTTACTTGGTGTTTCCTAAACTTGCCTAAGGATCAAACCTGAAACTTTATCCTTCCAGCACAGAAGGAGACAATGGTCAAAATAGCTTGAAAATTATATCTTCCACATGCTGGTTCTTCTTTTCCTCTAGCTCAGTGGCCCCCAATCAGGGACCAGTTCTGTGGAGAAAGGTTTTTCCATGGACTGGAGGGGGTGTGGTTTTGCATGTTGCCTGCACCCCACAGATGGGGCTTTGCTTGTTTGCCTTGCCTAGTTGCTAGCATGCTGTGGCCCAGTGCTGTTCTATGGACTGGGGCTTGGGAGCTCTGCTCTAGCTCACTTCTGTACAGAAGGAGAAAAACAAGTCTGTGCCATTGCTCCTGATCACTATAAGCTTAGAGGCAAGATGTAGGAAGTTGCTAGGTTACCTATGATTCACGGCTGTTAATAAACAGCACTGAGAGTCTGAAGAACCAGCGCAAGAAGAAATGATCTAGTTTTGCCTTTGGCTTATGTAGTCCATTGCTCACACTGCAGCAAAGCTAGGTATTCCTTTATGTGAAGGTTGTTTGGCCAGGTAGAGAGCATGAATGTGGATCACATTACCAGAGAAATACATAAAAGAAAAACAAGCAGGTTGAGAGGAAGAACTAAGGGTTGGATTTGGCAAGATCCTACAAAATGGAGAAGTAAGAAGTTTAAAGAAAAAAAGGCAATGTACCAAGGTTAGGAATTGGAATGGTGGAAAGATCCTTTGCAAGTTTAGAAAGGTATGAGAAGCATAGCTGCTGTAAAAAATGTCCGCATAAATTATACCCAGAAGAAGATGGAAAGACAATATGAAAGCCATGCTGCAGTACAATGACATCAAATACAAGAAGTGCAAGAACCAAATTTTGTAATTCTCTTGATCCCCAAAGTGGTAAAAGAGGAGGAGGAAGAGGGAAGAAGAGGAGGAGGAGGAGGAAGAAGAAGACAATTTTAATCTATTTTCATTCCTGCCTTTAATTTCTTTCCCTTGATTCTTCTTACTCTTTTTCCCCCTGCTTTGCATAAGACTGCTTACCTCCAAAGTTAAAAGTGTGATGGGTATGCTTGATGCATTTCCAAAGTTGCCGATGTGAAGGTAACAATATGTCTTTTCCAGACCTTGCTTAGTAATCAGGAAAAAAAAACCACATAACATACTAAAAACCTTCTGTGCCTCTTTTTGTGTGGGCTTTTTTTTACAAGGAATGTGAACAAGATGATTATATCAGACTTTGAAAGCCTGACAGCGTAATGCACGCTTGATGGATGGTGAGTTTTCATTATCAAAGGCAGACTCTACAGGCCATCTCTTAAAAGGGGATAACAAGTGCTGACATTCTCCATGCTTTAGGAGAACAAATGACTTGAGGAGTGGCAGAAGGAAATCCATCTGTTAAGGCATGGTGAGAGTGGAATTGATGCAGGCTGTTTCTATAACACAGAAATTCTCACTGCCAAAATGGCACCATGTCCAGTTTGGACTGATGCTCCATTCACAACCTTATTTGGTTTAAGAAAGCACAATTTTGTTCAAAATTGGCAACTTTACAATAGCTGGGGAATTCTAGGAGTTGAAGTCCACCCATCTTAAACTCTGAACTGGTCTCATCTCAATGCTTTTTCAAGCTCCCTCTCAGTTTGGCAACCACAGCTCATTTCAGATGGGATAACTATAGAAGATAAAAACTGATGCAGAGCACAGCTCTCCCATTGTTCACTGGGACCACATAAGCCTTGTTCTATCACCAGAACAAAGTAGACTGGAGACCGGAGTTGAAATCAGCTCTTCATTTACAGTCAGTAAATTCAACTAAACTCGAGCCACGGCAGCCTCTTTTATAGCAGCTGCTTGCGGCTCGCAACCAATGGCATCATTTTAAACCTCCCGCCATTTAGGCGGCCAATCGTAATGCATTGTTAGCCACCAATCACTAGGCGGTAATGGTTGTCCAATCGGAACGTAGTATTACAAGTATGTAAATGTCTATATACAACAAGCCTAGTACTGTATTAAAAGTGCTGTGCTTGGTTACCAATGCTTCACAATCATGATTTAATTACAGCAATTACTGGAATCCTGAGAAACCCGTAGCTAACATTATGCCTGGTTCAGAGAACCACCAAGTCCCACCCCTGACTGGCCCTGCCCTGCCCACCCTACCCCTGCCCTTCCCCTCCCCTTCCAGGAGTCTCCATGCGGCCTGTTTTGGATGTGAGGTAAATGCAGAGCCCATGCGGAGGCTCAGGGAGGGCGACAAACGGGCCTCCCTGAAGTTCCGGAAGGCCAGAAATGGGCTCAGGAGGGCCTCCAGATCCTGGGGGAGGTCATTTTCACCCTTTCAGAGGCTCAAGGAAAGTCTCTGGAGCCCAGGGAGGGCAAAAACAGCCCCCCTGCTGTGGTGCAGGAGGCTGACTAGGACATGCCCACCATGGCCACGCCCACCCAGCAACCGGGCAGACCCATTGCTGAAATTTTTGAAGCCCACCCCTGCATATCAGCACCCAATAAGGTGTTCAGCAGCCTTCAGAAAATCGATGAAGGTAGCACTATTCTCCAAGATGTTTACAAGATAATGGCTATTCTCAGGGGTGGGATTCTACCAGTTCGCCACCTATTTGCTAGAACCGGTTGTTAACATTCTAAGCAGTTCAGAGAACCGGTTGTTAGAAGAAAATACAGGCCTGATCCTGTAAGGAAGGCAGGAAGGAAACATTCTGGTGTTGCTTACAGAAACTCCCTCTCCATTAACCCTTATTACATTCTTGGCAGGACTAGACTTCCTGTCTCAGGAACATCTCTGGAGTATTTTTACCCTCCTCTTCTGGTACTTTGCTTGTGTGGAGTGACCATTCAAAGTTACAATGCCACTGAAAAAAGTGACTTATGACCATTTTTCACACTTAAGACTGTTGCAGCATCCCCACAGTCATGAGAGGTGAGGCGAGACGATGCATGCCTCAATGTGAGTGATATTGAGTTGGCCACATCCAGCCAATATCATGACCACCAAGCCATGTCCACCCAGTCACATGACCACCAAGCCATGCCCACCAACTAAGCCATGCCAACAGAACCGGTTGTTGAAAAATTTGAATCCCACCCCTGGCTATTCTCAAACTGCCTTTAAGATTGCATGCTACATTAGTTTCTTGTTTTTAATATGTACTTTGATTTAATATGCCTACTTATTGTTTCAGGTTTATTGTGATGGTATTATTTAACAGTTTTGTTGTTGCCTTAACGACAACATCATCACACTGCAGGCAAATTAACTCCAGCAGAGATTTCTGGATAGATTCAATTAGTAGGTTTTTGTAATAGGTAACAGCAATGTGGAGAGATTCTGGAGGTGGATAATCCTTTTAGTCATAAAGGAGTCATTTCATAGCAGACAGCAGGAGCCAACAGTAAACCCTTCCTGCAGTTTTACCAAGAAAACCTCATCAAAATAGAAGTTTCTTGAAACAAAGATGCTCTGTTTACTTATATTTGAACTTGCCTTTATCTTGAAAATTCCAAACTTTAATTTGAAATTAGTGGGGATATTAGATTTGGGCTTCTCCTAGTCTTGGTTCACAGCATCTCTGGAGTCTTAGTTTTAAAGGGCCCAAAGTTTTCCAGCTTTGTACACAAACAAGTTCCATGTTTACTTAGGAAGATGTGGATTTTATATCTCATCTATGTACCTGGCAGACAATCTGTCTATCTATCTATCTATCTATCTATCTATCTATCTATCTATCTATCTATCTATCTATCTATCTATCTATCTATCTATCATCTATGAGCTGCGGTGGCGCAGCAGTTAGAATGCAGTACTGCAGGCTACTTCTGCTGACTGTTGGCTGCCTGCAATTTGGCAATTTGAATCTCATTGACTCAGCTTTCCATCCTTCCGATGGGTAAAATGAGGACCCAAATTGTTGGGGGAAAGAGGCTGACTCTGTAAACTGCTTAGCGAAGGCTGTAAAAGCTCTGTGAAGTGGTATATAAATCTAAGTGCTATTGATATTTCTATCTATCTATCTATCTATCTATCTATCTATCTATCTATCTATCTATCTATCTATCATCTATCAAATCTAAACTGCAGTTTTTTTAAAAAAAATGTTAACCATCATGCCTTTACTCAAAAGAAACATGCATTTTGCAAAATGGCTAAACAATAATTACATAACTATGGCTTACACCAAAGGATAAACCCATTGTTTATGAATCATAATGTGCATTTATAAATATTGGCTGACAGAAGAGAGGCCTCAGCAGTCTAAAAGCTAAGATTCTGGCATAATATGGTTTATGGTTTTAATGCAATGAATGGTAGATGACATCAGTGCTGATTTGGAATCCTTGAAATTTAGCTTTTGAATTTTAAACTTAAAACTCCTTTCAAAATGAAAATTCTTTGATAAATGGCTGCAAAAGGAAGCCAAGTGTTTAACGATCCCACTAAAAGGCAACATGCTATACTGTAGGATCAGTCTGACCATTAGCTTAATAGCAGAAGATTCATAGATGCTCTTAATGGGTTGTTGAAATTCCCATGCTCAGACACTATGCAACGGATTTCCACTTGTGTGTATGTGTAGGTATGTGGAAAGCCAAATACTAAAAGTGGTTGTATTTATTAAGAGTCTACCATGATAACAAGCAAATGTTTCCTTGGGGTTTCCAATAATTTAAACAACATGCAATTCTCAACAACTATAAAACAACAGAAGCAATAATTACAAGTATGGTAGTCTTTAACTTACAACCGCAATTGGTTCTGGAATTGTCCTCACTAAGTAATGAGGTTGTAATGTGTGACATCACATGACTTCAAATGATTGCTGAGCAGATGATCATAAGTTGAGGACTACCATTAACAGGCTCAAAGGAGAACTTAATAAAAATTAGAAAGCGTTATGCTAGTCTACGACCATTATAAAGATTTGATTTCATTAAAAAAAAGATGGCACTATAACATTAGACTCTATTCTACCCAGATTCCAGGGGTGGGATTCTACCGGTTCAGCCCTGTTCTGGACTAGCAGGTTCGTAGCCTGCAAATCTGATTGGCCCGCTGAAAGCTGATCGTGATTGGTCGCCATAGACTGATGCAGTTGGCCAGTAAACGGGCTGCCGCGATTGGCCCTGCCAAGAGCAGCAAACTCAAATCGCCTTCTATGGCTGCCTAGCCGAAAACCCTATATAAGGGGCTGCTGTGGCTGGGTTTAGTTGCTCAGATCTGAAGTCACAAATAAAGAGCTTTAGTTACTGTCTGAGTCTTGCCTCCGTTCTTGAACCATCCTCCCAGATACAACACTGGCAACGAGGATGGGATGCGGAGGCAATAGAAGCTATTAAATTGAGCTAGCTGAAGGAGAACGTGGCTGACAGAGCGCAACGACGGCGACATGGCCAGCAGCGCTATACCACCCGCACCATTCGATCCAGCTAGCGAAGATTGGGACTCATACATGGACAGATTTCAAATGTTCCTGGAGTCCAACAACCTCAAAGATGCCATGCCCAGCAAGAAACGAGCCGTTTTTCTAACCCATTGTGGACCAGCCATTTTTAAGATGGCTAAAGCCTTAGCCAAGCCAGCTGAAGTTAAGAACATGGATTGGGACACCCTTGCTCCCATCCTGCGCAACCATTATGCCCCAGCCATGCCAACTCTCATTCGCAGGCATGAGTTCTATCAGAGGGACCAACGTGAAGGTGAGAGCGTTGGGGATTTTGTGGCAGACCTGAGGAACCTGGGTGGCTTGTTTGGCTTCGCCAACCTCGAGGAAGCCATGAGAGATCGCATCGTCCTTGGTCTCAGAGACCCAACCACGCAGAGCAAGATCATGGCCAAGGGAGACATCGCGCTCACAGATGCCATAGCAGATGCCACAGCAGCCAAAGCCACTCGTAAATCGGCAGCACGAATGCGTCGAACCAGCGGGACCAACCACCAACCCACCAATGATGCCGGGAAACCTCCAGACAAGTACACATCAACCACCCATCACGAAGACGTCGAGTCATCCTCAGACAGCGAGGAAGAAGAAGTCCACAGGCTCCGGTCAGAATGTGAGCAACGGGACCAGCGGGGTCGCAAAGCCAACTACCAATGCGCCGGATGCAGGGGAAACCATCCCCGATCCGAATGCAGATTCTTAGATGCCATATGCCGTTTTTGCGAGAAACGGGGACACATCGCGAAGGTATGCAGAAACAAGAGAAATTCCAGCCCCAGATGGAGAGGGAGCAGCCCAAAGAGAAACGATGGCAACACCTCACCATTTGGGGTAGGGGCCATCCTGAGCCATGTCTTACCAAACGGCTCAGAAGCACCAATTGC
The DNA here is from genome assembly GCF_049901715.1 of Pseudonaja textilis. Taxonomy (NCBI): domain Eukaryota; kingdom Metazoa; phylum Chordata; class Lepidosauria; order Squamata; family Elapidae; genus Pseudonaja; species Pseudonaja textilis. Next base: position 7,391,736 of record NC_141998.1, on the reverse strand, counting down.
ATTTTTTTCACGAACTCTATCAAAAACAGAAAGAAACTATAGCCAATTAGATAAGGAAGCCCTTGCTATTGTCTCTGCAATAAAACGTTTTCATGAATATGTTTATGGGAGACCGTTTTCTATTATAACGGATCATAAGCCACTACTTGGGATCCTGGTGGGCGACAAACCTACTCCACACATTCTCTCCCCCAGAATGACGCGATGGTTGGAATTTCTCGCTGCCTATGACTATCAATTAAAGTACTGCCCGAGGAAATCTATTCCCCATGCAGATGCCTTAAGCCGCTCACCGCTACTCGAGCCACAGGAAGACCCAGCTCCCGCACTCCCCGTACTGCAAATAGAGACAATGCCATCACCCCCACTAACAGCACAAGACATCGCGTTGGAAACCAAAAGAGACTCTTGTTTGGCATGAGTTCTCGGCTGGGTGGAGAGGGGATGGCCAGATTATGACACTAAGGAAATGTTTAAACCGTTTAAAAACAGACAAACGGAACTTTTTTCACAAAAAGGGTGCATTTTATGGGGAGACCGAGTTGTTGTACCAACTAAGTTACAAAAAAGGGTCTTGCAAATGCTACACGATGGACACCCAGGCATCGTATGCATGAAAGCGCTGGAAAGAAGTTACGCCTGGTGGCCAGGTATAGATAAACAAATCGAAACCTGGATTGCCTCTTGTAACAAATGCCAGGAAAACCACTCAGCTCCTCCTAAAGCCCCACCAACAGAATGGGAAACACCCAGGGGGCCTTGGTCTCACATTCATATTGACTTTGCGGGACCTACAAGAGGCCACACCTTCTTAATAACTGTTGATGCCTACTCAAACTGGCTTGAGGTCAATAAAATGAAAGCAACCACTACTAAGGCAGTCATTAAAAAATTGAACAGACTCTTTGCCACACACGGGTTACCAGATGTCCTGGTCTCTGACAATGGGCCCCAATTTACTGCCTTAGCCTTTGAACAGTATTTAGCGGAACGGGGCATCCGACACGCACTCACATCGCCGGCTCATCCTGCGGCGAATGGTAGGGCTGAACGAATGGTTCAGTTTACAAAGAAAACCCTGCAGAAAATGGATCAAGGCAACATCCATGACAAAGTCACTAGAATGCTGCTCCTACAACACATCACACCAAACAGCACGACCAACAAGTGCCCAGCTGAACTCCTGATGGCCAGGAAAGTCAGATTGCCTCTAGATCGTTTGCACCCTGCCTACACCCTGGAAAAGCCCCTGGGTTCCAGCAGCAAGCACCGTGTTTTCAAGGTAGGAGACCTTGTCTTCGCAAAAAATTTTTTTCTGGGGATCCCCTTTGGATTCCTGCCCAGGTAACTCAAGTTACAGGCCCCCGCTCCTACCGTCTACTCACCACTGATGGCAGACCATGGAAACGCCATATTGACCAACTGCGCTCCAGACTAACCACATCTTCCAACCCTGACCCTAACTTTGACACTGGGGGGGAGGGGAAGCAGTGAACTCAGAATTAGAACCAACACCTGTCTATTCCAAGCTATCACCGAGATCACTGCACCATGGTTGGCATCACTCACCAGCTGCAACTGAGACTGGACAGTCGAACGCTTCGCCAGGAAGCAGCATCCAGGCAGGTTCAGCGAGCCCCAGGAGCCAGAACAGTAACAGCGAGGCTGAAGACTTCATCACCCCGGAGGCACCAGAGGAGAGCCCTGACCATGACACCGGTTCACCGGTCCCGTTTGATCCAGCAAGCAGTCCACCTGAACCCGGGTTTGAACAGGGTCAAGTGGAAGTGCGTAAGTCAGGCAGACAGGTGCGAAGACCTGCTTACCTGCAAGACTATATTACTCCACCCCTTAAACGGAACCGAGAGGGGAGGGGTGTTCTGGACTGGCAGGCTCGTAGCCTGCAAATCTGATTGGCCCGCTGAAAGCTGATCGTGATTGGTCGCCATAGACTGATGCGATTGGCCAGTAAATGGGCTGCTGCGATTGGCCCTGCCAGGAGCAGCAAACTCAAATCGCCTTCATTGGCTGCCTAGCCGCAGCCAGCCCTATATAAGGGGCTGCTGTGGCTGGGTTTAGTTGCTCAGATCTGAAGTCACAAATAAAGAGCTTTAGTTACTGTCTGAGTCTTGCCTCCGTTCTTGAACCATCCTCCCAGATACAACAAGCCCAGTTCTATAGAACCATTTGTTACGGTTCCTGGTAGTTCAGAGAACTGGTAAAACGGAATGGCCCCAACACTCTCTGCCTGCTTCTTCTCTCCCTGCCCAGTCAGTCCTTATTGCACATGCGCAACATTGTGCGCATGTGTGACAAGCTGTCTGCATTCTAACCCCACCTGCCCCGCCCCTCCTTATCTCGACCATGCACCATTGCTGACTGCAGTCTTCCTTTGCCCACCCGCCAGCCATCGCTGTCTGCCTTCCACCAGGTGAATGAGGCTCTGCAAGCCCCGGTTGCCTATATGCAGCTGCTGCCACTAGCTCCAGTTGAGTCCCAACTCCAGGGCTGGCCTAGGCTGCCACCGCCATGCCGCCACTGCCCATGTGGCTCTCATGGCCTAGCAAGGTTTCCTCCCAACTGTCTCCAGCCTCCAGCTTACCTGGCTCACTGGTGGCAGACAGAAAGGCAAGCCAAGGCTGACCCATTGCCGCTCGGGTCCCCTGCATCTCGCCTCCCTGCTTGGATTCCCCACAGCAGCAGTCACCAACCGGTGGCCACAGCCCACTGGTGGTCCACAAGAAATTTTTGGTGGTCCACAGAGAAATGTCACCCCCGGAGCACACCCCCAAAGCAATTAATCCAGGCTGTGAAGGAACACAAGGCTGTGCCACCCACATGGCTTGTGGGAACCCTCCCCACCCACCCACTCACTCCTTACCTGGCAAACTTGCCTGCTAAATTGCTATTTTTCCTTTCTCAGG